>NC_056726.1:1249125726-1249425726 GCF_019279795.1 Protopterus annectens
GATTGCTGATATTGTGCTGTATTTTAAGGGAGGTGGGGTGCTGCAGTGCTGAGTATGTTCTCCTTTGAAAGAGATGCCTAGTAACTATGAACCTGTTTCAGTTTGCCATCCATTCCCTATTGCAAATATTACCAGCTTATCATTTTTTAATGCAACATAGGCAATTAAATCTTCAAGGGCAGCAGGCACCAAATTTGTAGATGAAACACTGAAATATAAAGTTGTTTGCTAGCAGCAACCTATTCATTGGTTACAGATATCTCTAATGTGGAATTATGCAGATGACTTTTACTTCTGCAGAGACTGTGTATGCTGACTGATACTGATGGATTTTAACGACAGAGGTTTGAGTGGCCTTTCATGTTTGAAATGTTCTGAACTGGGCCGTATTGTCACCATTGGTTCATATGTTTTGTTCATTGCTTACTGGAAAAATGTTCAAAACTATACATTTAAAACATGCTCTAGCAAGTGGTGCTGTATTATACAAGGAATATAATTTAATTATATATTATAATTTAATATAATCAGGAAAGTGAATCGAAGAACTTTCGCATGGTTCTAAAAATGTGTGCAAAGGGGCATATGATTTGAACGTGGCCCAAAGATAAATTAGTCCACCACTGGACAGATGCACTATCTTTGAAAGTGTGTTTCAATGCTGTTTCAATGAATGTGAGTTTCAAAGGCAGAGAAGTTTTAACGTTAAGTCTGTTTTCATTGTGAGACTATTGTTTCGTTTAGCAAATGTCTATCAGTTTTTGTGTGATAAAATTTGAAATAAAAGTTTTAAATTAAATCCAAATATCTATAATCAATGTAGAAGTAAAGCAGAAAGCAGAGTTATGAAAAGTGTTTATGGCAACTGGAGAGAAATAGCCAAGTAATGGGAATCTGGAATGACTTGTGAGGGGGGTCTCCCCTGCAAAAAATCCTCCGGGTGATCATGCTCGATATGTATCCAATAACTATTTCAGATCATGTGCCAATAATAACTAAAATAAAAACATAGGGTAATGAAATAAAAATGAGACACTGGCACTCTCCCACCTGTTGAAAAGACAGGAATTTAAGGAATGGGTAATGAAAATTATTCAGGAACTATTAGAGAAGATTGAAAATTCTATTGAAAATATAGCTAGGGAGTTGGATAGAATTAAACTGGAGTTTAAAAATAGGGTGGAAATGAAAGAGAGAGATATGCTTAAGAAGTAACAAGAATTATTTAGAGGGACTGACAAAAGTTAAAGTATTGCAGAATAAGGGGAATCTCACAGAACAAGAAGAGGAGAGACTGCAAAATGCTAAACAGAAAATAAGGGATTACCTCGATAATATGCATGAGTTTAAAAAAGTACAGTTGTGTACACTTACCATAAATATAGATGTTTGAGTGTATTCACTGTTGCAGTCCTAACTAATGGGTTATCCGGATCCTGGTAACCCTCGATCGGCCAGAATACCAAAGGTAAGTAAATATGACACCGGCTGTCGTCGGTTGTAAAGGATGTCAGGACGTCCGATACAAAAGGAGGCAAACGACGTCACTTCCTCAGTCTTTCTTGCCATAACAGTCAGAAGCCCCTAGAAAACAAGGCTTAAACCAAAAGCAATTTTGGCAAATAATATCAAATTTAGCCTGTACCTTAGGAAAAGAGAATAGGAGAGGATCAAAAAGGGGGAAGGAGGGAGGGAAACCAGGACTGCAACAGTGAATACACTCGAACATCTACATTTATGGTAAGTGTACACAACTGTACTATGTTCATCAGGTTTTACTGTTGCAGTCCTAACTAATGGGTTGATTACCAAAGCCCAGAGAAAAGGGAGGAGGAACCAACAGAATCAAGGGTTGGAGATAATGCCCTGCAGAACAACAGTGGAAAACCCTGCCCTGGTTCTGGAAAACAAAGGCAAATTATAATGCTTTGTGAAAGTGTGAACAGAAGACCAAGTGGCAGCCTCCAAAATGTCTTTAGTAGGGACACCCCTTAAAAAGGCTGCAGAAGTGGAAGCTGCTCTAGTTGAGTGGGTCCTAACCCCTTGAGGAGGAACCTTGCTATGAAAGGAATAACAAAAAGTAATGCAATGTGCAATCCATTTAGAAATGGTTTGCTTATAAATAGCCTTGCCCTGGGCTCCAGGGGCAAAACTGACCAACAACTGTGCTGATTTCCGAAGGTCTTCAGTCCTGTCCAGGTAAAACCTAAGCTGGCTGTGCACATCAAGAGAATGCAGGATCCTTTCACCTCTACTGCGAGGATTAGGAAAGAAGGTAGGAAGGTGTATGGACTGATTAAGAGTCAGGCTACAAACCACCATAGGCATAAAGGAGGGGATGGTTCTCAGAGAAACCCTATCTGCATGGAAAATAAGAAAAGGCTCCACGGCCATCAAAGCTTGCAGCTCCAAAACCCTCCTTGCTGAAGTAATAGCCAAGAGGAAGGCAGTCTTCCAAGAGAGAAACTTTAAATCTGCAGTGGCAGCTGGCTCAAAAGGAGGAATAGTGCATTTCTCCAGAACAAAATTAAGATCCCAGGCTGGAATAGATGCCCTTCTGGGAGGTTTTAAGTTGCAAGCACCTCTGAGAAATATTTTCATCAAGGGATGAGAGAAAATGGGTTGCTCAAAGGAACAATGAGCAGAAATGGCTGAAGCATAGATCTTGATAGAGGAAAAAGAAAGACCACCCTGAAGCAAACCAGCCAGGTATTCCAGGATCAAAGGAAGGGTAGGCTGAGAAGAAGATTCCCCTCTAGCCTGCATCCAATGAGAGAATCTTTCCCATTTGCCAGCATAGGACTTCCTAGTGCTAGGCCTCCTGGCCTCCCTCAGCACATCGACCACCTGCTGGGAAAGGGAAGAAGAAAAGGATGGAGTCATACAATGAGCCAAGCTGCCAGATGGAGAGACTGAAGGAAGAAGAAAAGGATGGAGTTATACAATGAGCCAAGTTGCCAAATGGAGAGACTGAAGATGAGGAAGAAAATGATGGAGTCATACAACGAGCCATGCTGCCAAATGGAGAGACTGAAGGAAGAAGAAAAGGATGGAGTCATACGAGCCAAGCTGCCAAATGGAGGGACTGAAGGAAGAAGAAAAGGATGGAGTCATACAATGAGCCAAGCTGCCAAATGGAGAGACTGAAGGAAGAAGAAAAGGATGGAGTCATACGAGCCAAGCTGCCAAATGGAAGGACTGAAGGAAGAAGAAAAGGATGGAGTCATGCAATGAGCCATGCTGCCAAATGGAGAGACTGAAGATGAGGATGTAGAATGTTTCCCCTGTCCTGAACCAAAATATCTGGCTTCAGAGGAAGATGCCAAGGAGGAAATTGGGAGAGACTGCAAAGCAGTGGATGCCAATGCTGTCTGGGCCAGTCCGGAGCTATGAGAATAGTCCTTGGTCATTCGACCCTGATCTTCAACAATAGTCTGGGAATAGAAGGGAAGGCATAAAGCAACAGCAGCATCAAAGGGAAGGACAGAGCATCCACTTTCCAGGCTGCTGTGATGCTGTCTGGTGCAAAAAAGAGGTAGAAGATGGTTGTCTGGGGAGGAGAAAAGATCCACCTGAGGTGTGCCCCAACGTTGAATGATGCTGTAAAAGACTGCTCTGTTCAGCTGCCACTCGTGGGGATCCAGGGTTTGTCTGCTCAACTGGTCTGCCAAAACAGTGAGCCTTCCTGGAAGAAACTGAGCTAGGAGATGCAGGCCCAAGGATGCTGCTATGGACCAGAGATTCATGCTCTGCCTGCAGAGGGGGTAAGAATGTGTCCCTCTCTGCTTGTTGATGTACCACATGACTGTGCTGTTGTCTGTCCTGACAAGCAGGGTTCCTGGAGAAAGAAGATGCTTGAAAGCTACTAAGGCCTGCTGAACTGCTATCAACTCCTTTAGATTTATGTGCAGGTGCATTTGCTGGGCATTCCAACCCCCCTGTATGCATCTGCCATCCAGGTGAGCTCCCCAGGCGTAGTCCAATGCATCTGTGGTAAGAACTTGAGTGGCAGGAGGTGGGCAAAAAGACGTGCCTATGTTTTGTAGATAGGCTGTTGCCCACCATAGAAACTCTGACTGCAGACACGGAAGCAGAGGAATCATCATATCCAGGTCCCGTGTGTGTTGACACCAAATGTTCTTGAGGTACCATTGCAATTTCCTCATATGCAGTCTTGCATATGGAATCATGAGAATGCAAGAGGCCATGTATCCAAGAGCTTGCAGGTATTTCCTTGTAAGGAGCTGGGACAGGCTTGCCAAGTCCATGAAGTAAACTGAAAGAGTTATCTGCTTCTCCTGGGTGAGATATATCATTTGTGCGGCTGTGTTCAGACTCACCCCCAGGAATGCTATCTCCTTGGATGGCACCATTTTTGATTTTTCCTTGTTGAGAGTGTAACTCAGGGAAGAGAGAAGAGTCTTTACAAATTCTAGATCTTTTAACAGCTGTTCCTGAGAATTTGCTTGAATTAGTCGTCCAAGTATGGATAAATCTGAATTTTCTTCTGCCTGCAAAAAGCAATGACTGGAGCCAGGCACTTTGTGAAAACTCTGGGAGCAGTAGATAAGCCAATGGACAGCACAGAGAATTGATAATGTTGCTTGCCCACCCTGAAACGAAGGTACTGCCTGCAACTTTCCCTAATAGGGATGTGCAGATAAGCTTCTTTGAGATCCAAGGTTACCAGCCAGGAATCCTTTTCTAACACTGGTAGCAACTGATGCAGAGTGAGCATTTTGAACTTTGGAATTACCAAGAAAGAGTTCAGAATGGATAGATCTAGGATAGGATGCCAGGTGCCTTCTTTTTTGGAACTAGGAAAAGTCTGGAATAGAACCCCTTGCCTACCTGCTGAGCAGGAACTGATTCTATTGCTCCCAGATGAAACAGAGACAAAATTTGTTTTTCTACTTCTGCCCTTTGGTTTGGAGGAGCGTCCGGGAATCTTTTGGGAACTGGAAAGGTGTGGAAAGAAAACTTGTGCCCTAGGGATACAGTTCTGAGTACCCATTTGTCATCCGTGACAGTGGCCCAGACATTTGCAAACAAGGGCCAACCTTCCCCCTAAAGGACTCTCCAGGCAGGCAAGAACAGGCAGAAGTTGGATAACGTCATTGAGAGTGTTTAGATTGAGATGCAGGCTTAGAACTTCCCGCCTTGGAAGTGGAAGCCTGCCAACGCTTAGACCTTTGAGGGGTAGCCACCTACCCCCTAGAAGATTTGTAACCTCTAGTCCTAGAACGGTTCTGTCTGCTGGTATCAGGAAACGTCCAACTCTTAGAAGGTTAATTCCTGCTAAAGCGAGGAGGTTGAACTTGCAGAAAATCCTTAACAGTTTGCATGGACTTGGTCTTATCCTCCATCTTTTTAAGCACTTCCTCTGCTTTGCTGCCAAAAAGACTGTCCTTATGCAAAGGTACATCTAAAAGCTTAGCCTTAACAGGCTCTGGTAGGGGCTGTTCACTGAGCCAAGCGTGCCTTCTGATAACAGATCCAGTAGCTGTACCCCTGCAGGAGGCTTCTAGAATGTCAAAACCACAATGTAAAGAATGCTTATTGACTAGACTGGCAGAATTCAGCAAATCCTGCATATCCTTACTCTCTGCCAACAGAGGCACACTTGCTATCCTAGACTTAATAGCATCCAAGGTGTGCTGCTGATACTTCAGCATATGAAAAAGACAATTAGTAGATATAATAGCAAGAGTAGCAGAGGTATAAACTTTTTTACCCCACCTATCCAGGTTCCTAGATTCCCTGTCAGAGGTAACAGGATTTTTAGTAACAGTGGCCTTAACTCCTTTAGGGCCTTGAGAAATAACCTCTGGGTCAGCCAATGGATTCCTGAAAAGAAACAGATGAGAATCAGGGACTCTATAGTACCTGACAGGTTTCCTGGGAGCAGGATGAACCGAATTTGGAGTCAAGGAATTTTCCAGAAAAACATCATCAACCACTCCCAACACTGGGAGAATAGCCAGAGTCTTATGCTGAGGTAAATAAAAAAACTCCCTAATCCTTTTCTTAGACTGGGGATAATCCTGACTGTCCCATTTAAAATGCTCCCTGAGAGTATTCAAAGTATCATCAAAAGAGAAATCCTCTGGGGGAGAAGCAGAAGGGATGGACTCCTCTGCATCTGAATCCTCAAAAGGAGAAAAAAGCCTGAGAAACTTCCTCTTCATCAGCAGAAATGCTAGAAGAATCAGAACCAGAAAAAGACAAAGGCTCAGGAGAAACATCCCTACTCCTTTTAGAAGGAGGAGGCTGTGAAACCCTAATAAGAGTCAAACGGTCATTAGCCATTTTAACCATTTGGGATTGAGGGGAACTAGAAGAAACAGGAGCCTACTTTTTCACAGGCTTATGACTGGAAGATTTACCTGCAAGTCTGAAGGACTTGGGAGGCCTGGCAACTGCCAAAGATGCAGTAAAAGTCGTCGGTATGAGCTTGCTGTCCGAATGAAGAATGGCGGCCTCGGACACCGGAGTCAGCTTAGTGGCTCCGGTTCCAGCTGAAGAGGTGACAGGCGAAAGGTCAGAAGGCAAAAATGAAGGCCAGAGGTCTGGGGGACTCTGAAATGGTCTCAACCGAGGCCTGCGGTTGAAAATCCGCAGACTGCAGGGGCTGCAAAGGTGCCTCACTGGCTACCGCATGACTGATGACGATCTTAACATCATCTGAAGGCTTAACCTTCTGATGCCTGTCACGGTCCTTATCCCTACATTTCTTGGGGATATCCAAAGCCTGAAGACCAGCGGATGCCATACCGACAAACTTAGGCCAAACTCCAAAATGTTTACCTAAAAGCTTAGCCCGATGACGAATAGTACGTGGATTAAATGAGGCACAGAGATCTCAATTAGGAATGTCGTGGTCAAGGCCTAAACAAATAATGCAATAGGAATGAAAATCTCTATGGGGAATCTGCTTTCCACAGGTTAGACAATTATTAACCTTTTCTGACATTCGCTAAGGCAAGAAAAGAGGATCCCCAATGGGGTACTTAGCTGTAGTTGACTTCAACTTTGTAGTCGGAAACCAAAAAAGGTAAACTGCCGACCGGCACTCATGTAAGAAATGCTTCTGCTTTGGGCTCCGCGGCAAGGAAGACTGAGGAAGTGACGCTGGCTGCCTCCTTTTGTATTGGACGTCCTGACGTCCTTTACAACAGATGACAGTCGATGTCATATTTACTTACCTTTGGTATTCTGGCCGATTGAAGGCGACCGGGAGCCGGATAACCCATTAGTTAGGACTGCAACAGTGAAACACGATGAACATCTTGCTACTAAGCAACTGTTTTTGATAATAGCACTAGAGCACAAAAACTTTTAGCACAATGACTCAGGCAAGAGAAAGCAAAAAGGCCTGTTGCCAAGCTTAGGGAGCCTGTAACAAGGAAGGTAACAAGAGATCCTATAGAGGTATTAGAATTATTTTGGAAATTCTATGAAACTCTGTATAAAGCAGAACAGATGCAAATCAAGAAATGGTACAAATGGAAATATTTATGGAAGAATTAAATATGTCAATTACTAACCAGTTAGGATAGGAAGAGATGAGATAAAAATAGTGAAATATAACCAATCAACAGGAAAGTCCCCAGGAATAGATGATATTCCTGTGGAAGTTTGGAAGCTAGGAAGGAAAAACTGATGAAGGTCTGGAAGGTTTTGTTTAAAATCATTTTAAGAAGAAAATTACCAACATCTTGGAAGAAATATAATACCTAAAGAGGGTAAAGACCCATCAGATCCAGCTTCATACAGGCTCATTTGAATACTAAACCATGATTATAAAGAGTTCGTGTGTCCCCTTTCCCTTTATTTGCATTATATTTAGAACCATTGGAAAAAAAATAAGGGACTCAGAAATTCAAGGATATAACTGGTGTGGTAGTCAAGAAAAACTAGCTCCCAGAAATTCAAGGATATAATGGGTATGTTAGTCAAGAAAAACTGGCTCTATTTGCAGATGATATTATTTTATACCTGACAAAACCAGAAAAGGATACTACATCGTTGTGTAACATTTTGAGACAGTTTCAAATCTTTTTGGGCTATGAAATTAATGAAGCTAAAACAAAGGCAATAGTGGTAACTATATGTACCCACACTCAAATTGGTTCAGCAATATCCATACTTATGGGGACACGGTAAAATGAAGTATTTAGGAGTATGGATTAAACATGATTCCAGTGTGGCAGCTAAGGACATGTGGGAAGAGACTAAACAAACAATAATACAAAAACTGAGAGACTGGAAGATCTGTTATATGGATATGGATAGAATAGTTGTATAAAATCTTAGCATAACCATAGATGTCCTTCTCTTCTATGTTGCAGTACTCTTTACATATGGGTTGTCTTCCTCCCAACGACCCGATGTCCAGTCTGTATACAAAAGCTTATTGCCACTGCTAGTATGTGGGATGTTGCACGTATGCTCTGACAACGTCAGTCATAAAAGGACGTCCACATGTACCATCCTTAGAACAAGGAAGCCCATTGAGGAACAACAGTCCTAAGGCAAACAAAGAGCCATCCAAAGAAGGGACAAGTTGCAGGGGAAGGTGGGAGGGACAGAATACTGCAACACAGAAGAGAAGGACACAACTATGTCCTTCTATTCAATGTGGCAATATTCTTTACATATGAGAGAGTGTCATAGCTTAGTTGGAACCTTGGGAGGTGGAAGAAGTAGAGGAAGAATATAAGGAAGAATTTTCCACAAAGTCATGGAGAATAGCTCTACCAAATCCTGCTCTGGACCTAGAAATAGTGTCCAACTTGTAATGTTTGGTAAAGGTGTGCACTGAAGACCAAGTAGCAGCCTAGTAGCTCTGACTGAAGAAAGCAGTGATTTGCCATGAAAAATCATAACAAAAAACAGCTTTAGAAATCCAAAATGAAACTGTTTGTTTAGAAACAAGTAAACCCAGAGCCCTGGGATTAAAAGACACAAAAAGCTGATATGACTTCCTGATAGCTTTAGTCTTGTCCAGGTAAAATCTAAGTTGCCTATGTACATCTAAGGTATGCAAAATCCTTTCACTGGGGGATTGAGGAGAAGGGAAAGGGTGGGCAATTGGACAGACTCATTAAGAGACATCTCAATCACCACTTTAGCATAAAAGAAGGGTTGGTTCTCAAAGACACTCTGTCCTTGTGGAACACCAAGAAAGGAGGGGATGCCATCAAAGCCTGAATCTCAGAAACTCTCCTAACAGAGGTCAAAGTTACCAGAAGCACAGTTTTCCAAGTGCAAAACTTTAGAGGAGCAGAGACTGCGGGCTCAAAAGAGTTAGCTTCTCTGAGACATAAAGGGAGGGAGTGAGCCATGTACCACACCGCCACCCATCCCCACAGAGGGGGAGAGGGAGGTATTACTAGATTTGAGTGAACTTGAACGTGGGGTGTGTACAACTGTGCATAATTCTAAAGGGGACTTTAAGATCTATGTCTGTCAGGTTTCAATCACTACTGAATGGGCAGATTTACTTGAGAAGGGGCTTAATTTTGTTCCTGTGCATAAAGCGAGCATTGTGGACACCATTCTACAGCTGAAATTGTTTGGAAGGAAATTAAATTTTGGCTTTTTACTTAAGGATCATTCAAATTTAACTGCTGCCCAGAATTGCCTTAAAAGACCTAGTGTTTTTAATCACCCCATTCACCTCATTGTACATATGTATGAAAAAAATATGTGAGCTTGAATTAAGATCGTTACTTAGGAAAGATTATGTATCTGACAAGGATTCCAATTTATCCATCAGAGAAGTTAAATTACTTCATGATACTGTGTCTGACAGAGAAATTAGAGTAATGAAACCAGATAGGGCTGGGAGCATTGTTGTTATGGATTCCAATGATTTTATTAATAGGATGTTTTCTATCCTACACACAGACACCTATGAGGAAGTCTCTAGAAATGAGTTAAATATTGCCTATCGCAATACTGATTCAATTTTGGAAGAATTATTACTCAATGGGCAAATCTCTCTTGATGAACATGACTTCCTGAAGGTACCCCACCCCTGTATTCCTACTATCTTCTATATCCCGAAGATACATAAAAGTATAGAAAATCCTCCCCTTCGCCTCATTGTGGATGCCAAGGCA
Source organism: Protopterus annectens (assembly GCF_019279795.1). NCBI lineage: Eukaryota > Metazoa > Chordata > Ceratodontiformes > Protopteridae > Protopterus > Protopterus annectens. Next base: position 1,249,135,854 of record NC_056726.1, read on the forward strand.
TCAAAAGCTTTTCTGATTGCCAAATTTGTAGACCATACGACAAAGGGGGTTTTGTACAACTTCTCCTATTTGTTTCAAGATTCCTGGAATATTCTTTTTAAAGTATCTAATGAGGCCTATAAGGATGACTTAATAATGGTTAAGATTGATGTTTGTGATCAATATTCGGTGATTCCCCATCAACAGGAACTAGAATGGTTTTATGACTTTTTATGTGTCAGTTCAGGGTTGGACCATATGAGTATTTTATCAGGACACTTATGGAGATAGTTTTAGAGAATAACTTTGTGATTTTTGAGAATCAAATTTATAAGCAGGTGAAGGGGGGTCGCAATGGAGGCTGTATGCGCCACCATTTTTGCTATTATTGTGTTAGCCAAATGGGAAGCCCGTTTTTTCTTTAACTCACAATACCAAGATTGTTGGGCTCTATATGGGTGTTATCTTGATGATATCATAGTTTTTTTGAAGGATGATCTAGACAAACAAATGAAATTTTATAATTACTTGAACTCGGCGACTCAGTTTTTGAAATTCACTACGACAGTGAATATGGACAGGGTTAATTACCTGGATGTCACCATTTTTTAGGCTAAAAATACCAGACAATTTCAGTCAGCCTTATATAGGAAGCCAACTTATTCTAATTCATTATTACATTATGATAGTTGGCATCTGATATATCTGGAGAAATCATTGGTTAAAGGGCAATATGTAAGGCTGGCTAGGATGATACCTGAGGAAATGATGTTTCATAATGAGTGTCTGAAATTTCTATAGATGTTTGTACAGAGGGGATATCCTGAAACTTTTATTCAGGATATTATGAATGGCGTAAAAATAAAAGGACAAATGGGTTATTTTATCCCACTATTAGGGAAAAAGTCTAACATCAGTAGCCAGACCCACCTGATTATGGATAGACAATTTCTGAGATCTATGATCCTCTCATTTAGTATACATTTCTATGACATAAAAGAGATCTTACAGAGAAACTGGACTATCCTCACCTAGATCAGGAACACCTTGCTACAGTGGGGGACAAAACCACTACTGTCTATAGGAAGGATAAAAGTATTAAAATGTTGCTTGAGAGGTCTCATTTTAAGCTGGAGAGGGGGTGCTATGAAAAACTGTGGACACTGCACTCAATGTGGAAACTGAATATATTTATGTTAAAGGTGGCGGTATGATCAAACTAATGCATAAATATTGTTTTTCAAAAGGTGTAGTAACTATCGCCCTATGTCACCTTTGTGACAGTTTCTACATTGGGAAAATGAAAAAGCTTTGAGGAGTAGAGTGTACCAGCATGTTTACGGTATAAAGATGAAAGCTGACACTAATGCGTTATATAAACACATTAAAAAATCTCCACAGCATTATTTCAAGTTTTGTGTTGTTGACCATGTAGAATTAGGGTCCAGAGGGGGACCTGCAGATGATTATTTAGAATACAACAGCTAACGTGGCAGATTAAACTTAGTGTCACTGAACCCCCGAACTAAACAAATGTGTCAGTAAGTAGTGTGCTTAGGCTGAAAGATGCTTACTTTATATAATAGCATTTTATGTTTTTATGCTTACTTTCAATACTTATTTTGTGTACAAACTTATAAATATATATTTACTTCTACACATTTGTATTTATTACTGTGTGAATGGTTTTACTTTTTTGTCATTTGTTGTTGCTTCAAGGGTTCCTCTTTCTTAACTGATTAAGTCTGACAGTTAATTAAGTGTTTTAATGGGATATAAGAAGTGGCTGCTCCTGTGATTGTTATTCTGAGGAAGTCCATTACACCTGGACGAAAGTGCTTAATATAGTTCACTAAATGTGGCTTGACAACTCTCCCTGTTCTCTCTCTCTCTCTCTCTCTCTCTCTCTCTCTCTCTCTCTCTCTGTCTCTTGTTTACTAGTTTTTGGTATTTTACTTCTCTAAGACAGTTAAGATCCCAAGGAAGTGGAACTGGTTTCCTGGGAGGCTTGATGTGTAGGATACCTTTAAGAAAAAGTTTAACCTCCAATTTGGAAGCTTAAGGATGTGATAATGGCAGACAAGCAGAAAGAGCAGAACAGTGGACTTTCACTGAGGAGTATGACAAGCCACTTTTAGGCAGTTCACACAAGTATGAAAGTACTACTGAATGTCCACAGAAAGTGGATTTATACCTCTATACAGCACTAGATAGAAAATCTTCTCCATTTAGAAGTGTAGGATTTCCTAGTAGTGGATTTCCTGGCCTTCTCCTTTCTGAATGAGAGGGAAGGAGGGGAAATGCATAAAGAAACATCTCCTTCCATAAGAAAGACACGGCGTCCACCTTAAAAGCCAGAGGATGTGGGACGCTGGCACAAAAGAGAGGAAGTTATCTATTTTGAGGGGAGGCAAGTGGGTCTAGATGTGGAGTATCCCACCAATGAACTAGATCCAGGAACACATCCCTGTGAAGCATCCATTCATGGGAGTGTGTCATGGACCTACTTAATGCGTCCACCACAGAGTTTTGAGCAGAGGGTAGATAAACAGCATGAAGGGTTGCCTTGTACTGGATTGCCAATTCCCATGTCTTGACAGCTAACCTGCAAAGAAGGTAACATTTGGTGCCCCCCTGCTGTTTATGTACCAGTGGACAGTGGTGTTGTCTGTAAAAATCTTCAGAGGACCTGGTGGTAATAGGGGATGAAAGTTCTGCAAAACTAGAATCACAGCCCTCATTTCTCTGATGTTGATGTGCTCCCACTTCTGAGATGGAGACCACAGACTCTGAACTTTTCTCAAAGCAAAGGTTGCCCTCCAGCCTATGTCTGAGGTGCCTGTGAAAAGCTGTTGAGAAGGCTGGGGCAAAAGAAGGGGAAGGCCCAGATTCAGAGAAAGCTACCGAATCCACCAGAGGAGCTCTTTTTTTCAGGCAGGGAAAGAGAGGAATCAGAACCTCTAAAGGATGAGCATGCTCAGACCAGGTTATCTTTAAACCACTGAAATTTCCTCATGTGAAGGCAGCATGGGAATCATCGAAGCCATGAATCTGAGAAGTCTTAGGAATTCCCTGGCCGAGATGGAAGGAAGAGACAAAAGGCTTTCCATAAAGGTAGTAAGAGTGAGAACCTTGTCTGTTGGCAGGAAAACCATCATCGGGTCTGTTCTGAACCTGCACCCTAAGAAGATGTGATCCTAAGATGGAGTCAGACTGGATTTCTTGAAATTTATTGTGAACCCTAGTCCCTGAAGGAGATGAATGGCTTTCACAATGTTTTGAGACAAGTGATCTGAATTGTTGGCTAGAAAAAGAAGATCATCCAGATATGGATAAACCTGAATGAACCCCTTGGACCCTCAGGAAAGCAATGACAGGGACCAAGCACTTTGTGAATACCCTTGGGGCAGTGGAAAGACCAAAGGCCAATGCAGAGAACTGAAAGTACAAAGAACCCACTGAGAAACTTAAAAAAATCCTGTATTGAGGGTGAATGGGTTTATGCAGGTAAGCACCTTTGAGATCCAGAGAAGCCATGAAAGACTGAGGAGAAATCAGGGGAAAAAGTGTCTGAAGGGACAGCATCCAAATAAGAAAGCACTTCCAGGAATGCATTCAAGTGGAAGAGGTCTAGAATTGGTCTCCAAGGACCATCTTTTCTTGGAACTACAAACATTCTTAAGTAAAACCCCATGCCTCTCTGATCCAGAAGTACAGCTTGAATAGTGCCTTGAGAAAGCAGCTGAGATAGCAGCTGTGGGAACAGTTGCAGCTGACAGGAAAGGGGCTGAGGAATCCCCATGAAAGGAGGGAAGAGTCTTCCAAGTCATAAAATATCCTTTTTGGATAACATAAAGAACCCAAGCATCCTGGGTGATCTTCACCAAGGCTGGAAAGGAAAGAAAGAGAGGCGAAGAGAAAGAGATGTGTGACTTGGAAAAGAGAGCTGGTTGTCACAGAGAACTGGGCCTGGCCTGAAAGAACTGCTATGTAGGAAGAGCTGAAACAGACGTTTCTGATTGAGGGGTCTCCTAGTAGACTTCTTAGATCTAGGAGTAGATGTAGATGCAGAGGAAGAATGAGCAGGCCTCCTAACAAAGGATGTTTTAGCAGGAAAGTTCCTATGAAATTTGGGAACTGGTGTGACAAACAAGTGTTTCAAGTCTTGGAGCTCCTTCCCTTTTTCTTGCAGAGTTTTAAATAAATCTGCAGCTGCCAAACCAAAAATGGCAGACTAATCAAGAGGAGCATCACATAACTTTGTCTTTATATCATCAGGTAATGACTGAAGCCTCAACCATGAATGCCTCCTAAGCACAGAGGCAGAAGCAGCAGCAGCTCTAGAGGATGCCTCAACAGCATCATAGCTGCACTTAATAGAATGTCTAGCTACTTGAGAAGATGCAGCCAAATAAGAAAGAACCTGTGTTTTAACCCCAGAGTCTGGTAACTGAGCCAAAGCCTGTGAAGCCTGAGAAAGTAAAGCCAAAGAATACCTAGACATACATTCCTGGTAAATAATAGCTCTAACAGCTAGAGTGGAAGAGGTGTATACCTTCTTACCCGGTCTCTCAAGAATGTTGCTTTCCTTATCAGACGGAAGAAGTTTGGCAGAAGTAGACAAATGAGAAGCAGAAACAATAGAGACCAGAGCTGGATCAGCAGAGGGACACTTATAGAGAAACTTGCAGTCATCAGGCACTTTATAAAATCTGTTAGGTCTCTTGGGAGTAAGTGCCTGGGAGTGAGAAGAATTAGAGGAGGAAGCAAAAGCATCCAGGAAAGTTGGAAGGACTGGAGGAATTGCAGAAGGAGAAGGGACGTCCATTTGCAGAAGGTCATAATATTGCTTCTGTTCATCAGAAATCTGGGAATAATTCCATTTGATGAACTCCCTCATCTTATTATGGTTTCTCCAAAAAAAATGTATTCAATTGGGGAACCCCCCCATTAGATTCCTCCTCAGGAGATGCATATTCCACAGGGGAAGTAATTTGGGTGGAATATGCAAGGAAGTCTTCATTAGAGGAGAAATTCTCAGAGTCAGAGGAAAGAACCTAAAACCCAGTAGCCTGTACAGGACATAAAGGAAGGAAGGAAGAGGGAGAGTGGAATAAGACTTCAAGGCTATTAAGGCCTTACTATGACCCTGGGAAAAGACATCTCAATCAGACTGAGGAGTAGAAGGGATGTTTAGTCTTTTTCTTTACATGTCTTTATTTATGAGGAGACAACGAAGAGGAACCCAAAATAGGCCTAATGTCTGGTATAGGCAAAGAAGGATCCCTGGACAGAACGGCAGGAATGCTCCCAGAGTCCTCCAGCACAACAAACTGCGGCTCCATGTCACCCAAAGTGGATGGCTGCATAGACTCGAAGTGCTAAGATCTGAACCCTTGGCAGCTTCTTCAGAGGTAACCGCCAAAGAAGTGGACCTGACCGACGTACCACTGGGTTTTCATTGACCTAAAGGGATACGTCACAGGTAGAACGCATAGCCGAAGAGGTTTCAGATTTTTGCTTGCTCACCTTCCTCTTCAAACTCGGCTCAGCCAAAGGACCCTGGAACCCCCCATGACATCTTTAGCCAGATGTTTAAGCCTATGATTTTCAAGGTAAAGATTTAAAGCTGAAAGATGGCTACTCAAAGTCTTAGGCACAAATGCCTGACAAATGGAACAGGATCGATAATTGTGACAAGGCCCAAAACAAAAAAGACAGATGTCGTGGTTATCTTTATGTGGAATCTGCCTTCCATGCCTACACTTGCCCTTCCTGGATGACATGAACAAAAACAAATGGCAGTAGCAAGAAAATAAAACCCCAACAGGGTACTTATCTGAAGCTGGTAGCAACACATGGAATCCGACTGAAGACTGTGCATTGGAGTCAACCTTCCGAATGGTGGTGGAAAAGTTCTTGGGGTGGTGCGTGCGGATGTCCTCTTATGGTTGATGTTGTCAGTGCGACATCCCATGTGCTGGCAGTGGCAATAAGCTTTTGTATATAGGCCAGACATCAGGTCATTGGGCGGAAGACAACCCATATGTAAAGAATACTGCAACACTGAATAGAAGGACATAGTAATATACAAGCAGTTAAAATGTTTTTAGTCCCTTTAGTCTTATACACAGGTCAGGCATATTTTTATCAACCAGAGGAAAAGTTGTGGATCAGCAAATAATACAGAGCTGAAGGACTTTTTCTGGGAGGGGAAGACGGCAAGAGTTACGTGGGATAAGATGTTTCTTCCCATTGAACAAGGCAGATTGGGAGTACCCGATTTGAAGGGGGTATTTCAGAGTTACACAGTTAAGGCTCCTTTATGTAATGCAAGCAGAAACCTATAATTCAAAGTGGAAAGGGATGATAATGAAACGGGAGGAAGTTCAAGAAACAAGATGAGGCTGGAATTTGGGATGCAGATCTTTAAGGAGAATAACAATAATCATACAGAATATTATTCATAAAGTAGTAAAAAGTATTCTAAGAACTAAGACAACATGGGAATGGAGGAAGGAGATTCTGCCTATAGGGATGACTGCAATTAGAGATATAGACAATACGTAAGAGGGGGCTGGAATTTACTGGAGAAAACTGGCAAAGGAACCAAGGTATTGGGAAACAAGAAGGAAAGGTAATAGAATGGGAAGACGCCAAGGATTTAGTTGGACTGCAGGTTAGAGATTGCCTTTCTTTTCAAGGATTGATATCAGAGTATAGGCAAAGAGAAAGAAATAGGGGATCCTAAACAAAAGACCAGCATTGGTAGAGTTTCTAGAAGAATTGAGAACATAAACTGCCATTAAAAAATGAATAATTAGAAGAGCATATAAAATATTGCATGATAACTATGAGAATCAATCAGAGCAGGTTAGAAAGGATTGGGAAGAGAGACTGGATAAGCAATTTACAAAGAAACAATGGAGGGATATGTGTATGCCTCCCAAATATGCAACAACATCTAGGAGATTTAGGATTTTTGCTTGGAAATATTTACATAGATATTGTTATACCCTAAGTAGACTCCAGAGAATCTTTCCTTGGGTAGATAGCAAACGCTAGAGGTGTGACGGGGAAGAAACAGGTAATTGGGAACATATTTTCTGGGAGCATAATGAGTTGGAATACTTTAAAGATTCCCTGCAGGCCACTCTGTTGGAGATACTGGGTGAGCAAATTAGTGTAACTAGGGTAATGATATTTCTGAGCTATGATACAGAATTGGAATTGCCTAGACATAGCAAAGCCTTGTGGTGTCTAATTATGGTGGCTGCCAAAAAAAATTACTAGAAAATGGAAATCAAAGTCAAAACCAACTATACTAGAAGTAGTGACTATAGTAACAGAGATAAAACAACTGGAATTGGGATCTTTAAAAAGGGCAGGAGCAAAGTACATAGGAAAAAAATTAAATTGTAGTAACAATACATACAAGGGAGGAATGAGGTTTAAAATAAGGCAGGACTTGAATGAGCTATGTAATGTTTGACTGACAGTGATTGGGTAGATTATTAAGTGTGTCTGATGTTTGCAACTGTGATTATGTCAATGTGGTTTGTGATGTAAAATGCTTGCAGCTGGGATTATATCAATACAGTGTTTTCATTTATATAAATATATGATTGTGTATATCATAAGTGATTTTTAATAAAGCTGTTTCTTGTTTAAAAAAAGATAGATAGTACCTTAGTGGGATTACAGCCCAGGTGACCTGGGTTTGATAAATGGCTTGAAAGTCAGAGGTGCTAGTGTGCATTTTTATTCTTTTCCATTCGCTCTCTGCCAAAGTTTTTTCTACTGAATTTTGCCTCCTAGCCTTTTCTCATATTTATCCTTATGGCCTTCTTTCAAGAACAACAAATTTATTTATTTATTTGACGTTTGTTAACCGGGGTAGTCCACTGGACCATAAAGAGCCCGTTTTCAGTGGAGACCCGGGGAGAAAAGCTCCACCGTAATAGAAAGATTGCACATTACAGAAATATTGTAGTATTCAAAAGAGTTATATAATTCACATAAAGAGTTTTACACAAATGTAATATGTGCAGAAAATATAAAATATATCTAGACTTTATACAAACAAGATTCAGAAGAGTTATACAATTCACATAAAGAGTTTTACACACAATGTAATATGTACAGAAAACGTATAACATATCTAAACATTTATACACATTGGGATTCAAAGATAAGATATTAGGAAATGGTAAATATACAGTCATAAAGCAGAGAAGTTTCATGGGGGGGAGGTTAGCAGAGGATTGAGAGTAGGAGCACTTCCAGGTAGAGGAGAGGTAAGAAAGTAGAGAAGATTTAAAGGTGGCAGTGGTTGTGGATATGTACAAATGTACAAATACTCACAATGAAAACATTTAGGGGATTCACTTAAGCTGACTTTGTTGGTAGTTTTGGTAGAGAAAGTATTTAGCAAGCTACAAAGTTAGAATGAAGAATGTAATATTTCTGAAAGTATAGTTAATTAAAAAAAAAACATTAAATATCCAGGCAGTGGTAAACCGATTTGTATTACTCACTACCAAAATATATAAACCAGATTATGACAGAGGGACCACTGAAGGGTAACATAGCAAACACTATCTTCTGGTGGCAAAAATAAAATATAACAGAGTTAGTGTGTGAGATGTACTTTATTTTATAGTGGTGCTCCCTGCAAAGCCCACAGCTCAAGACTGCAAGCCCTCATACTCACATGGTGTCTCACAGTTAATAAATACTGGGCGGCAGGGCTGACTGTCTTGATAGATGACCACAATCACAATAATTATGAAGTGATGGGCATGTAACCTGGGGAAGGAGGCTACAATTGCTCATATGTTCTAGGGACAAAAAACTATACAAGTTGAAGTAGTGAAAATTGGTAAATACCTGAAAGGAAGGAGGACATTTTTAATGAAGAGTATGGCAGAAAGGTGGAATAAAAGTGAAAAACAAAGGTCATGATGTTGGTAGGATGAGTTATAATTACATATCACAAAGCTGGAAATGAAGGTGGAAATTAAGAAAGGTTAGGACATTTCTGCAAGAAACGCAATGAAAAAGTGAAGAAAAGGTACAAGGAAGGTACTGACATTTACAAGATAAAAGTAAGAGCAAATACATTTAGGGAATGAAAATGATAATGGAATATTTGGTAAGAAATGTATAAGAATTTACGTTGTGGGTGATGGGGGGAAAGCACCATTAGAGAACAACTTGGAAGGCTAAGGGATGGGATTTTCAGTGGTGAGTGATATAAATTGTTTTGTAAATAGATGCACAGGATGGGATGGTAATAAAGGAAAGAGGAACATCAATAAGGACCTCACATGCAATTTTTTTATGTCTGAAAAAACATAAAAATAAAAATTTCCCAGTGATGCATATTTGGAGCCTTAAGCTACAAAAGTTGATAAAAAGAACTAGAGATCTTGGGATCATATTATTTGCTTAACACTAATATAAGGCTGCCACGTGAGAGCTAAAGGAGGCAATGCTCATCCTGGGCGTGAGAGTTTGATATTTTAATGATAACCATCTTAGAAGGAATAAGAATTGCTCTCACTTTAAGAAGTCCCTGAAATTAAGACTTCACTTATGGGTGGGTACTTGTGAAGACAGGACATTTTAGAAATTAAAGAAAGTATGCATTGATACAATATATTTTTTTTCATAAGTTACCTTTGAGTGCAAGCTGAGAGACCGTCCTCTCTGTCAAAAGCAGAAAATATAAAAATACAAGTAAAAATAACTTTTTTTAAAATAAAGAATGTTTTTTATTTAGTCACTTTAAAAAGTAAAAAATAAGGAAAAATAATGAAAACCTGATTTCAGAAAAGCATTAGAGGTTGATTTTGCTGATTCTGTTAATGAGGTACCAGAAGTAGTAGTAGCAGGAATCAGCAAACCAACCTATAATGCTTTTCTGAAATCAAGCTGTCTGTGTTTCTTTTGCAAAGTTTTCACTCTTCTTCCTTATTTATACTTATTAGAGTGACTAAATAAAAAGCATTCTTTATTTAAAAATCTTGTTTTACTAAATCTTTTTTACTCATATTTTTTACTTTTTTCTTTCTTTTCAAATTATACATTTACCACGCCACTTTGTGGGTAAAAATATGTATATCTACTATGTCAATGCGAGTACGTTTACCATCTTTGCTAAATATTACATCCATTTTACTATTTTATCATGTTGATTTGAAGACTTAAAATAACTAGCACAGTTATGCGAGTAAACTTATTTTGTTTATATTTTTCTTTGTTATGTTTGTTTAGAAAATTACTGACCTTTAAATGAAGGAAACTCTTAACAGAAGATTTGTTGATTTCCTTGATGGTGGACAGGGTGTAAACTTATAGTATAAGGAGTAATTAAACTTGGGAACAGCATTTAGAAAGATTTCCTTGGCGATAGTTTGGGTGTAAAGGTATAGTATCAGAAGTAATTAAACTGAGGGAAGCAGCATTTAGACAGCCTGAATACAAAACCAAAAGTCCTGACTGCAAAGACTGGTTTATTTGGAAGCATAAGATGCCAGATAACTAAAGCACTATACAGTCAACATAATGCACAACTTTATCAATGACTCCAAATGTAGTTATTTAGTTTTAGTGCAGAATATTACAAATATTTTGCAGGAATTTTTACAGCTTGCCATTGACTTACACATACTTTGCATGGCTCTGTACACTGGCAACTAACTTTATCTGCCAGTCCTAGCTCCCAGTCTTCTGTAGGTTTAGTGTGTTAGTTGTTCTTGCTGCTGCTGTTGGTGGTGGTGCCCGTTTTAGTGATGATGGTGGTGGTGGGTGTGTGTGTGTGCACGAGTGTGAATTTCCAGACAGTATGTATAACAGAGAGGTACTAGTCCCAAAAATCTATAATTCCAAACTGAAGTTGCATCATCAGTCAATTAATATATTGTTGCATTAATAACAAAGACCATTGTCCCAAACTTTCTTTATCAAGATGCTCGACATAGTTTGTGACAAATGAGTGATTGGTGGACTGGTAGTAAGACTTTAAAAGCCACAGAAGTTGCATTCTCAGGTTATAAATTGTGCTATGTTTTTTTTTTTTTTTTTTTTTTTAGATTTTGTGCAATACTGTGCGTCTGTAAATCAACTCTTCATGCCTTTGCAGATTATCATTTTTAGATGTGTGACTGGAAGGTGAATGTGGGGGTGCATTATGCACTACTGTAAATTATTATGCATTGTGCTTCTAAACTTTATTAGGCAGCAGTATGGCATATTGCCTTCTGCCTATACATAGTAAGTTCCGAGTACCAAAATGAGCGACATATAACAGAATTTATAACAGTTTAAAGGCATGCCACAGACTCCACAGGCTCATGAACAATTCACCATTTTTATGCATGTGGTGTAACATCTGACTCTACGCTATGAGTTGTTTATTTTTATAGGTTCATAGGTGGGTACTAGGCTATCTGCCCAAGGGCATTTATAAGCCTAGCCAGACTGTGTCAGCTTTCACCGCCCCATTGATTAATTAACTGAGCCTCTGTCAAGAAGAGCCAGTGAAGTGATCCCAGGGGTGTACTTTCTGTTACCCATCCACTCGTCAAGGTTTCTCTTGAAGAGTGTTAGTGAGGGGCTCTGCTTAATGTAGTTAGGAATTTTGTTCCAAAGCATGGGGAGTCTCTGTGATAGGAATCTATCCCTCCAGTGTGTTCTATTTATTGTTGTGGCGAGGTTTAGCTCACTACAGTGAGTGGCTCACAGTGACTTGGATTTCCTTAGGTGAAGCATGTCCACCAGTTCTGAGTTGGACATGGCTTTGTAAGTCAGGCAGAGATCACCTCTGAGTAAGCGATATGCCACTGAGTACAGCCGCAGTTTTTCCAGTCAGGCTGCATAGGACATATGTTTGAGACCAGTAATCCTCTTGGTGAGGTACTTTTGTGGTCTTTCCAGCTGTTGGAAGTGTCTTGTGAGGTACATCCCAAATGGGGTATTGTACTCTATGATGTGTATAATGAGTGATGAGTAGAGGGGCACTATAATCTCTTTATTTCTAGATGCAAACCCTTTAGTAATTAGATGGGCTACATAGAAGGATTTCCTAACTACTTTGGCAATATGATTGTCAAAGGAGAGATTACTATCAACCTGGGTCCACAGATCTCTTATTACCTCCTCTGTATTAAGGGGGCTGCCACCTATGTGGTAATTCATGGGTGTTTTGTTTTTCTCAAATGGGATGACTATGCATTTTTTGGCATTTAGCTTGAGACCATGACTTTGACACCAGGTGTCCGTCTCAGTAAGGTCCTTTTGGAGAATGTCCGTGTCAGTCAGAGAGTCAATTATGGCTCTCAGTTTGCAGTCATCGGTGAACTTGGTTAGCCATAGTCCTCCTGTGTTTACCTGTACTTCTGAGAAACTGGTATATGCCGAATAGTAGGGGTCCCAGGACCGGGTCTCATAGGACACCACTTGTGACTGGTTTAGAGTCGGACCTGGAGCCCGCTATTCTTACTGTGTGAGTTCTGTCTGTAAGCCAGTTGGCAATCCATCTCGTGACATAGGGGTTTATGTTGAGGCTGGTGAGTTTTTCTATAATTCCTGAGTGGGGAATGGTGTCAAAACCCTTGGCGAGGTCAAGGTAGGCTGTGTGAATCACCTTCCCCTCATCTATGGCCTTGGTGACTGTCTCGAAGAAGTCAGCCAGGTTTAGTAGGCATGATCTACCCTTAACAAAGCCGAACTGGGTCGGATCAAGTGTTTGTAGGTTCCCAATGTCTTTGTTAATGAGTTCCATGATGCTGCACTCCACAGCCTTGCAGACAAGGCTAGTCAGGCTTATGGGGCGAGTTACCAGGGTCAGTTGTGGCCCCTCCTTTGTGGAGCAGAATAACTGTTGCTGTGTGCCATTCTATGGGCACATAGCCTGTGGAGAGGCTGAAGTGGGGGGTTAGTTCGTTCTGTAGTTCGTGCAAGATGCAGTCTGGGAAACCATCTGGCACCATTGACGCTGTGCTTTTGGCTTTTGAAAGGGCTGTTTTCACCTGTACGTCTGTGATTTCTGGGACACTACACTTTTCCAGTATTGTTGTGGGCCCTTTTGGGGATGAGAGGGGGGTGAAGTTTGCACTGAATCTATCTGCCATGATGTTGACAGTATCAGTAGGTTCAGTATATTTTGTGCTATTTTGCACTAGCTCAGAGCATATCTGCGAGTTGCCACTTCAATTCTTCACACAGCTAAAGAAGGCTTTGTGGTTATCTTTTAAATCCTTGGCAATTTTTCTTTCGAAGTTAGCCTTGGATGATTTTATGAGGGATCTTAGTTTCTTACTGATGGTGATCAGGGATGCCTTTCCTTCTTGGGATTTGCTTCTTTTCTGAACTAGTTTCCTCCTTCTATTGTATAGCCTGTTTATGGCAGGGGTCCACCAGACTGGTTTTATTCTCTTAGGGGAGTGAGTCTTAGTTTTGCTAGGGATGGCATGATCCATGCATCCTTGTAGGTGCTTACAGAGTGCATTTGTAAAGGTTCCTGCATCTTGGACACTGTTCTCCTTTAGCGTGGGGGCTGTGAAACTTACCACCTCTGTCTTAAGTAAGGTGAAGTTTGCTATAGAAAAGTTTTTCACTGTGGTTTCCTTGGTTGGGGGGTGGTGTGGTGTGGACATCCAGAGTGATTAGTGTATGGTCTGAATTAAACAGTGACGGGTTGACCTCCAGTGCGGAACACCTGTCGCCCCTGTTGGTGATGACCAGGTCCAATATGTTTTCACCTCTGGTAGGGGAGTTTACCAGCTGATCCAGGGCATTTGAGTTGATAAATTCCAGGAAGCGCTGAACCTGGGAGTTTGTACTTGAGTAGTTTTCCCAGTTCTTGGGAGTTTATACTTGAGTAGTTTTCCCAGTTAACGGTAGGGTAATTGAAATTGCCCAATATCAGGGTGTTCTGTAGGACCGTCATGTTTTCCAATGTCTCCAGAAAGGTGAAGTGGTGGTCCTGGGTCATGGAGGGTGATCTGTAGCAGGCCACAATTTGCATTGCAGATTTGCCTGATGTTAGCTGCACATGGATGATCTCAGAGGTATCATGCTGTGCCACTAACCTGGAGGTGTAGGTATCCTTGATGAATATGGATACACCCCCTCCTTTTGTGTTTCGGTCCATGTTCTGTGGCCGAAATGTGTGGTATGAGTTGTAGCTCGGTAGTGCTGGGGTGCTCTATGGAGCCTTGAACCAGGTTTCAGTTACTGCACAGATGTTGACGTTCTCCATACTGAGGAGTGCTTCGAGCGCATGCATTTTGAGATTTAAACTCCTGGCACTGAGTAGCATAACCCTCATTTTTTTATTTGTGCTGTTTATGGAGGTGGGTTTGACTTTTGAGCCTTGCCTAAAAAGGCACTATGGGGGCAGCAAGAGCCATGGCCAGTATTCGAAAGCTTAATTATGGCTGTTTCATAATGCTTGTTTGTTAAGAAGTATGGACAAGTTTAATTAAGTGAACAGTAACAGGACTAGTAACTCGAGTCTCTTGTTCCCACCCCTTATTATTGCTTCGCAGCTGGTGAACATATCTAGACTGCGGGGCAGCAGGTGATGTAATGGGCTTCTGAAGGGCCACGCAGGAAGGTGGGGGGTTCATTGGCATGTGTCCTAAGCTTTGTTCAACATGTTAAAAAAAGGGCCCAGTGTGTGTGTGTGTGTGTGTGTGTGTGTTGTATGTGTGTAGGAAATGATGCAGCGAGAAGTGAGTGAGTCTGTGTGTGTGTGTGTGTGTGTGTGTGTGTGTGTGTGTGTGTGTGTGTGCACACGTGCACGTGTGTGTGTATGTGTATGTGTGTAGGAAATGATGCAGGGAGATGTGAGTGTGTGTATGTGTGTAGGAAATGATGCAGGGAGATACGTCTGTGTGTATGTGTAGGAAATGATGTAGGGAGATGTAATAGTGTGTGTGTGTGTGTGTGTGTGTGTGTGTGTGTGTGTGTGTGTGTGTGTGTGTGTGTGTGTGTGTGTGTGTGTGTGTGTATCCCACTATGTCCCTCTGTGGTTCTGTCACATCTCTGTGGGCATGGCTCAAGCCAACCAGAAGCTTGGTGTTTTTTCCACTGTCTTGCGAGAGCATGACAGAACCACACAGGGACAGAGCCACAAAGACTATTTTAATAAAAAGCATTCTAAAAATGGGCTAAAACTAAACACAAGTTATGTGGGTCAAACCTCCATGGAAAAAGTTTCACTACTTGCACCCCTTACTCAATATAACAAACTCCTAGGCTGCAGAAACTTCGGATAGATTAAGAAATTTTAATGAAAATGCAGCTGCTTAACCTGGACTCAGTCAAATGCAGAAATACAGCTGTCATCACTGTATGATGTCATTCCTCTTGTAAGTTGTGATTATACAGCACAGCAGATCTTAAACCAACTGAGCAACCACTAAAAATGCATAACAAGATAATAGCATAAACGGCCTTCCAAAAGACTGCAAAGTCTGGTATTGTGCATAATCAGACTGAGAATCAAGCACACTGCCTCAGCATTTGTACAACCATTTGAAACAGAAGTACGTGCCTCGTAAATTTAAAATCTTAATTTACTTGAACAATTATTATAAATAATAATTAAGTACAAGTCTTAATCAGCTTCTGTACTCAAACAAGATACATTTCTTATCTAACAAACAAATTATTTCATTGTATAATAATCTACATACAGCACTCAAATTAAACGGCACCCTTCCACCCACCTGAAATGGGACTGCGTGTCCAAGTGGGCAAACCTGGTTAACAAACAGGATTATTATTATTATTATTATTATTATTTTTAGTCCAGACTTATGTTATGTGCATTTTCTTCCTCCTATAATAACAGATCATTTTACCTATAAAACCTATAAAATTAAATATATGAAGGGAACTCCAGTTTTACCTGTAAGAGTCTTGTATGCATCACCTCAGTCCAGTTCAACCAAATCCGAGAGGCAGTAGATTCTGACACCCTAAAACGAAAAGCCAAATCCTGAAGCAGAAGGCCAAGTCTAAGCCTCACCAAAACAAGAAGAAGCTGGTCTTCATGGCTCAGTGTCATGTTAGGACCAACGTCTATTTTCCCTTTACTAAAGTGGCCACGGATTTTTCCAGCACACAGTTCAACATCTCCAGTCACAAACTCCAAGAATGTTAGGAAACGTTCATAGCTATCAAACCCAGTGTAAAATCGCACCCATTTCTTGTCCTCTTTGATGTTCTCCATGGTGAAGGCAGCCTCTTTCACAGGGATCTGATTCTCTTTCAGTTGCTGACTCATGAAGAGAACAGCACCAGCACTAGAGTCTATCTGTTCCTTGAGGTTTTGCACCATATTATCAAGACTCGCTTTCTGGAAACGCAGATTGGTATTCTCTGCCTCCAGCTCAGAGTTCTGTTGGCCCAACTCCACTGACAATTGGCACTTCTCATCCTCTGCTTTCTCCTGTAAATATAGATCCTTAACAAATAAAACTGGAGAATAATTGTCTAGAACAGTTGTTACATGTAAGCAATAAAACAAAAGGAAAAAAAAAAGTACAGATTTCAATTACATGTCCAAATATGTTCAGGCTCCTCATTATCCAACCTCTAAACATGCTCTAAACTTGCAGCATGCACTTACCCACTGGTACTGAGTTTTTTGGCCTCTAAGTGATGGCAGCAGTCTTGTCTGAGTCATAACCTCGGTTGCTGAAGGACTTGTTGGGGCAGGGATACAGTAGCAGAGTCTCAGGTCTCCTTCCTCAGTGGAAAGGTATTGGGAATACATGGCACAGCCTCTACAGTCTAAGTCCTGAACAAAAAATGAGATCAGACAAATGTCTAGTTGCATGCATTATGGATTACTAGCATCTTACAGCCAGTTTTAATGCATGGAAGCATGCATAGCATTTGTAGTGAATGCACTGCACATTCATCTTAGAAGTGCCTATTTTCAAGGTGTTATGGAAGTCAAAGCGAAGCTGCTTTTACCACATACAGTATAATGGTTTACAACCTTCTGGACCCTTGATTCTGCTCACCTCAAAACCACAAAACAACAAACTTCCTTTCCGAGACCTAAATCCACTAGGCTATGAGAAAACAAATATGAACAATAGGCAGAAAGTACAGTACTGCACACTTAACGTAAATGTAGATGTTTGAATGTATTCACTGTTGCAGTCATAACTGATGAGATTGCCTGCAATGGAAGCCTTTGGCTGACCCAACTGCCAAAGAATTTCCTCCTCCTCCTGTAGCCATCGGATATCCTGACCGACACAAAGACATCTGGGTATAAAGGGAATCTGCCAGCACCACAACCCCAGTACTTTCTTGCTTCCAGCAGAAATGAGCCTCTAGCAGGTCCCTAAAGTCAAGAGTATAAGCTCAAACCCCAGATGAAGGACCACAGTCTAATCAAACAGAGAGGGGAACAACTAGAACTAGAGAGAATGCCCACCCCAACGATATGGAGCAAAAGGGGAAAGGGGAAGGAAAGAATACTTCTACGGTGAATATACTCGAACATCTATATTTATGGTAAACGTACACAACTGTACTATATTTGTTGCATTTCACTGTTACAGTCACAACTAATGGGATGGCTCCCAAAGCTGAAAGGAGGGTGGATGGAAAGATCTATGGAAACGAAAGGATGCCCTGCAGAATAGCAGTGGCAAACCTCACTCTGGACTTGGAGAAGTTTGGAAGGTGATAATGTTTGTTGAAGGAATACACAGAGGACCAAGTAGCGGCTTCCAAAATGTCTTTAGTAGACATCCTTTAGACTGTAGATGTAGTCCTGGTGGAGTGAGCCAGGAGGCTTCTTTCTGTAATAGTTGTAGCAGAACAAGATACAGTGTGAGATCCATGTGGAGATGGTTTGCTTAAAAACTGGCCTCCTCCTTAGACCTACAGGCAAAGGTCACAAAAAGCTAGCTAGACTTCCTGACACTTTTTTTTGTTCTGTCCAAGTAGTAACAGTTATCTATGCACATGCAACATATGGATGAGTCTTTCCCCTTTGTTTTGAGGGTTGGGAAAGAAGGTAGGCAACTACATGGTCTGGTTTAAAGAGATTTATGTAATCTCTTTAAGCATAAAGGAGGGATTGCTCCTAAGACAGAGGCTGTCAGAATGGATGGTGATGAAAGGTTCCACACAAGGGTCTGAAGCTGTGATACTCTTCCAGCTGAGGTAATGGCTAGCAAAAATGCTGTCTTCCAGATCAAGAATCTGATGTCTGCAGAGGCAGCTGGCTGCCTGGCTTGAAAGGAGGGAGGGTGAGTTTCTCCAGAATGAAACTGAGATCCCATGGGGGAACAGGAGATTTTCTTGGGGGCCTAATGTGAATAACCCCTCTCAGGAACTGCTTCTTGAGAGGATGGGAAAAAGTGGGGGGCTGAGTAGGTAGACAGGCTGAAATTGCTGAAGCATGAATTTTAATAGAAGAGTAAGAAAGGCCTTTATCAAAAAGTCTTGATAAATATGAAAGGATCAGAGGCATCTGAGCTAGAAGAGGGTTCTGTTCCCTTTGTCTGCACCATATAATGAATTTTCCATTTGGTGGAGTAAGAGTTTCTTGTATTAGGTCTCCTAGTTTCTTTTAAAATGTCCTGAACCTGTTTGTCAAGGAATGTCTCTCACCAGAGGGTCACAGTATCATCCAAGCTATCAGTTGATTGTGTTCAGGTTAAGGCTCTTGTTTTGTGTTAATAGGTCCACTCACTGAGGCAACAACCATGGTTCTTCTTGCTGAGAATTAGCATTAGAGGATAACTGTGTTGCCTTGGCCAATCTGGGGCTATTAAAATGACCTTTGACCCTTCTTCCCTTATACACTACCCTAAGGAGCAAGGGTACTGGAAGGAAGGTACAGAGGAATAGGCCTAGCCAAGCGAAGGAGAAGGCATCTGTCTTTCCAGGCTGACCCTGTTTTGGTCCTTGAGCAAAACTTTTTCAGGTGAGAGTTTTCTTTGGTGGCAAAAAAGATCCATCTCTGGCATACTCCATTCTTTAGCTATGCTTGGAACTTCCTCATACAGTTGTCACGCATGAGGGTATGAGAAGTAAATGCTTAGGTGATCCACCAGCTGATTTTATTTCTCCTGGTGGATACTGAGCCATGAGGTGCAGACCTAGGGAGTTTTAAGTTCCATGGCTAGGCAACAAGTAGAGTCAGAGTGAGTCCCCCCAAACGTGTTTATGTACCACATAACTGTGATACTGCATAGCTTTATTAGGAGTACTCCTGGTTTCCATTGGTATTTGAAAGCAATCAAACCTTTTTGGACTATCCTCAGTTCTTTTAGGTTAATGTGTTTGCTTTTGAACTGGGAGTCCCATCTGCCCAGAGTCTGTAAGTTGCTGTAGTGAGGCCCCAGGCTATGCCAGAAGCATCTGTGGTCAGACTTTGGTCCTGAAAAATTATCCTGAGGGGAAGGCCACATTGAGGAGCAGGGTCAGGCCCACCAGGCAAACTCTTTCCTGAGACAAGGGACAATCTTCATCCTGAAGCTGAGGGGCTGTGAATGCCAGCACAACATATTTCTGAAGTATCATTATAGATTCCTCATATGAAGTCTGGTCAGGGGGAGCATGAGGAAGCAAGAGGCCATGTAACCCAAAGCTTTGAGGAACTCTATGGCATTGAGGTAGCTCCTGAGAAGGAACTTTTGGAAGTACAGAGTTAGAAAGGAAACCTTGTCTGGAGATAGGAAGGCTTTCTGAAAAGAGGAGTCCAACAAAGCCCCCAGAAACACAATCCTGTTTGTGGGAATAGTCTGCAATTTGTGGGTCTTGATGGTGAACCCCAGTGAAGCAAGGATCTCTTGAGTGTAAAGCATATCCACTTTGGGTTTGTCTAGATTTGTTGCTTAAATGAGACAATCATCTAAGTAGAGGTAAATCTGAATGCCCTTTGACCAGCAGAAGGCTATCACTGGGGCTGGGCATTTTGTGAATACCCTGGGTGTAGTAGACAAGCCAAAATGCAGAGCACAAAACTGACAATGCCTCACACCTGCTCTGAGGTGTAAGAACCTCCTGTGATTTTTTTCTATAGGAATGTGGAAGTATGCATCTTTCAAATCTAGGGTTTCCATGTAGGTGCTGACTAAAATCATGGGCAGAAATTTTGAATTTTGGTACCTGTGAGAATCTGTTGAGCCTTGACAGGTCCAGAACAGGCCTCCATGTCCCCTCTTTTCTTGGGACGAGGAAGAGCCTTGAATAAAATCCCTTGCCTTGTAATGTGTTTGGTACTGGTTCTACACTACCTTAAGTTCACACAGACTGTATTTGCTTTAAGGTCTCTGTTTTTTGTTTTAGTGGAAAATCTGGGAAACCTGATTGTGTTATTGGCTGCTAGAACTGAGGTTTGTAACCTCTTTTTTATGATTTTCAGTACCCACTGATACCTGGTAATGATAGTCCAATTTTTTTAAAAAGAGGGACAGCCATCGTCCTAATTTTGGGGGGGGGGGGTCTCATGGAAGAGTCATGATTACTCCAGCTAGGTCCCTCTTGACAGGATCCCACAGGCCTATTCGAATGTGCTTGCCAGTGTCTTGGTCACTGATGTTGCCTGAGGTTGGGAGGGTGGCCTAATGGCTAAGGTGTTTGCCTTACAAACACAAGGTGCAGGGTTTGATTCTCACAAGGGATAATTGGCTAGGCTTAAAATGGCTCGCAAGGGCAGTTAGCTTAGTATGAACCTATTTATATTTAATTTATTTATTTGACTCCTTTCCCTCTATGTCTTTACTTAGACTGAGAGGCTGGAAAGGACCAGTGCTTGGTAGGATAACTGCAGCTTTAGTGATGTGGTTGAACCTGAAGAAAGTCCTTGATTTGGCCTTATTCTCTGTCATAGGTTCATAGGTGTTTACTAGGCTAACAACCACAAGGGCCTTCTTAAGCCTAGCCATGCAGCCTAAATCTCTCACAAGTTTTGGTACCTTGATAAGTGTAAACACAGACTTGGAATATGAAATATTTAAAAGCAGGGGCCTGGGAGATGAATCATTTACAGGTTGCCTGTGTCCATTAGAGACATAGGTGCCAAGCCAGGGATGAATTTCCAGTTCCCTATCGTATTGTACAATTTACACTTGAATTGGGTTAGGGAGGAACTCAGTTTCGCATGGATGGGGAGCCTGTTTCGGAGATGGGGTAGTCTCTGCCATACATACATGTCTCTCCAGCAGGTCCTACTTATATCACAGGCAAGGTTTAAGTCTTTAGAATGGGTAATTCTGGCAATGTTTGTTTTGTGGATATGCAGAAGGTCCATCAGACAGGGGCCTGACAAGGCCATGTATGTCATGCATAGATCAGCCTCCTCAACAGCCTGCTGGAGAGAGAATAAAGGGATAGGGCCTTTAGGCAGTCTGTACAGGACATTTTACTTATGCTCTGTACTCTTTTAGTAAGGAACTTCTGTGGACGTTACAATTGTTGGATAGGTCTGGTTAGGTAAATACTAATAGGGGCACTGTACTTAATGATAAGTCTGATAAATGGCGAATACAGTGAAACAATGACTTCCTTGGAATGAGAAACCATACCTTTGTTTATAATTTGTGCAACACAGAATGATTTCCTCACTACTGTAGACATGTGATGGTCAAAAGCTAGATTACTGTCTGTTTGTGTCTCTAAGTCCCTGACTACTGGGTCAACTCTAAGGGGTGTGTTGTAAATATGATAATTACTGGGGTGGATGACTTCCCAAAGGATGCTACTATGCATTTCATGGCATTTAATTTTAGTCTATGGCTCTGACACCAGTTATTTGTCTGTGTCAGCCTTTCCTGGAGAACAATTGTGTTGGTGTGGGTTCAATGACAGCTCTTAATTTGCAATCATCTACAAATTTAGTCAGCCAGAGGCCACTAACATTGGCCTCGACTTCAGAGAAGTAAATGGCAAAAAGGAGTAGTCCAAGGACCAATCCCTGAGGGACTCCACTTGTGACTGGCCTCTTTGTAGAGGTGGATTCCCCAATTCTAACTTCCTGGGTCCAGTCTTTGAGCCAGTTGACTATCCACTGGGTGACATACGGGTTTGTACCTAACCTCCTGAGTTTGTCAACAATGCACGAGTCGGGTACTGTGTCCAATGCCTTGGTCAGGTCAAGGTAGGCAGTTTGAATCATTATGCCCTCATCCATTGCTTTGGTGGCCTTCTCAAAGAAGTCCACCAGGATGAGTAGGGATGATCCAAACTGGGCTGGGTCCAGTGTCTGGAGGTTAACTACATCATTATTGATCATTTCCATAATAATTATTTCCATGACTTTGCATATAAGGCTAGTGAGACTTATGGGTCTGTAGATGGGATCTAGATGGCCTGTAGACAGTGCAATCTCCAATGAAAATAATAGCATGAGTTTTTATGTTTACGACAGATGAGTTTCAGTTTCCCTATCACATTTCATTCATCTCACCTTCCTGTCTTACCAGCATGTCTGCTACTTGATACTTCTCATGTAGATAGACTCATATGTCTCTGTCCTCAATGACATTTTTACACTGCAGATTACCTTTTGTGCTCATTTGTGAAGCGTTTTTCTTCTTAGACTGTACTGTTTTACTGTGTGCTGAGTGCATTTAACGTGTGTTAGTTCTGCAACAGTTTTAATTTACTATGATTCAGTCATGGCTGCTATACGTCTCCCATACTCATACCCACCAACCTGCAGAATTTAGTAAGTAAATAAAAACCTATTTCCCTGTTATCATTAACAGAAGATGCTTGGAACTGGCAGGTTCATTTTATAACTTTGTCCTGTAACAATATAAGCATAGTTTTGGCATTAAGAAGACAATATAGCTGCGTCAGATGCTTACTAACAGTATACCCTCAAGGACAGCTCTGAGAATCACTTAATTTTGCATACCATCTGGATAGCCTTACCAAGCCACTTCCGCCAAAGATTTTTCGTTCCTGTCCAAGGGCATATGGTGATCTTGTGCCAGTGATGACAGTGATAAAAGTGGTATGGGGCTCATTCCTTGGAGGTTAGTAGGCTAGCAGCCTTAGAGCACTCATAAGCATAGCCACATTAATCTCGGGTTGCCCCAACTGTCCTTGGTTAGATGGATGTACTTTACAGATCATCATGGACTACCCCTGTCCATGAAGGACATGGGTGCAACCACTAGGGTAAATTTGCAGTCACCAATCCATATGTCCAGGAAGCACTTGAATAGGGTCATTGAGGAGCTCTGCTTCACATGAATTGGAAGTTTATTCCAGAGCAGTAGCAATCTCTGGAAGACATACCTCTCTCTCCAGAATGTTCTGTTAATGTCACTGACAAGGCTGAGATCCCTAGAACGAGTGACTCTAGTGCCATTTGATTTGCAGATGTGCAGCTTTTCCATCAGGTCGGGGTCAGAGATTGCCCTGTAGGCCAGGCACAAGTCACCTCTCAGCAAACTATAGCTACATAGTACTGTGACAGGGCTTTCAGTTTATCTACGTAGGTCATGGCTTGGAGACCCTGTATCTTCTTAGTGAAAAACCTCTGTGGTCTCTCCAGTTGCAGCAGGTGTCTGGTGAGATACATGCAGAAGGAAGCACTGTACTCTATTAATGGTCTGATTAGGATCAAGCAAAATGGCATTATAACATCCTTAGACCTGGGTGCGATGCCTTTACTTATGAGATGTGCAATGTATGAGGCTCTCCTTACCACTGTGGAAACTTGGTGGTCAAAGTTCAGATTTCTGTTGACCTGTGCTCCCAGATCTTGCACCACTGGGTTTGAGCTTAGAGGGGTGCTGTCAATATTGCAATTAGGGGGGGGAGTCTGCTTTGCCAAATGGGATAATACTGCACTTTTTTGCATGTAGTTTTAGACCTAGCACCAGTCATTTGTGTCAGCCCCTCCTGTAATATGTCAACATTGTTGGGGGACTTAATGATTGCGCCTAGTTTACAATCATCAATTAACACAGTAAACCAACAATCATCAGTGAACATAGTAAGGCAAAGGCTGTCCACTTTAGCCTGGACTTCTGAGAAATATATTCCAAATAGTAAAGGGCCCAGTACAGATCCTTGTAGTATGCCACTGGTGATGGGTCTACACCTTTGACAGTATGTGTTCTGTTGGTAAGCCAATTAGCTACCCATCTAGTGATGTAAGGTCTAACACTTAGCTGGGAGAAATTTTCACTGATAACCAAGTGGGGGATTGTGTCAAAGGCTTTAGCTAGGTCCAGACAGACAGTATGCACTGTCTTACCTTCATCCAAAGCTTTGGTGACCTTTTCAAAGAAGTCTATCAGGTCCAATAAGCATGACCTACCCTTACTGAAGCCAAACTGGGCTGGGTCTAGAGTGTGAAGGTCGTCTATGTCCTTGTTGATAAGGTCTATGATGATCCTTTCCATAGCCTTGCACATGAGGCTGGTTAGACTTATGGGTCTACAGTTCCCAGGGTCTGTTCATGGCCTCCCTTTACGCAAGGGGATTATTGTTGCTGTTCTCCATTCTGCTGGTACAAAGCTAGTCCTTAGGCTGTGGTTAAAGACACAGCAAGTGGGACAGCCAGTTACTGTTTTAGACTGCTTACTAAGTAAGCTGATACGTTATCTGGTTCCACTGAGGCCGTGTTTTTGGTCTTGAAGAGTGCAGATGTGACTTGAGCTCTAGAGTTACTAGGTAGAGAAGTGGTGTCAGGTATGCTTTGGGGGTATAGCTGTTGGGGATAGGGGATGTCTTTTTAAGCATGGCTTCAGCCTTGGGACCAAAAACATAATCTTTGTCTAAAGGAGTAACCAAGCAATTTCAAACGTTCTGGGAGGGACTGCTCCCTCAGCCAGGCATGTCTTTTAATAATCGATCCTGTAGCTGCTGCCCTGCTAGCAGCTTCCAGATCATCATAGCCACAGTGCAAGGAGTGCTTAGCTACCTGACAGCAGAAATTGCATAAATCTAGCAATTCTTTGGAAAGGGCCTTATTTTCAATCCCCACCAGTTTTTGCTTCAACTAGTCTAAAATAGTTTCCTGATAGTTGACCTTATAAAAAACTGGCAATTTAAAGCCCTCATGACCAAGGCAGCAGAGTTGCAGAATTTCAAGACTCTACTTTCCCTGTCAGTTGGCAGGGAATTTTTGGAAGTGCAAACTTTTGCTCCCTTATGACCCTTAGTCACTTGAGGAATGGCAAGAGGTTTATGCTCAGGAGGTTTTAGGAATAACGTTCTTCTTGGATTGTTGGTAATCCTGTGCTTCCCACTAAAAGTGTTCTCTCATGGTGTGCATGGTCTCCCAAAAGATGATGTTATGGGGTGGGGGGGGGTGCTGTGGCAAGGTTCTCATCAGAATCTGAACCCCATAGGAAGCAGTAGATATACCTTCCTCAGAGGTGGATTCATCGTTGTCATCCTCAGTTCCAAAAGAATCAGAAGACTCGGGGGGAGGGGTTCCTCTTACTTTCACCAGGAGAAGATTCAGGAGTAGAACCTAAGAGAGAAAGGTATCTAGATCTGACAACAGTGATCAAATCCTCGGCTAACCAATTCAGTTTGGGAGTGCTAGCCGGGTGACCTTTGCTGGGGAAAGCTGATTGAGCCATTTTATGTGAAGCCTTGGGTATGAACCTAAGGGTGACGTCTGCTTTAGGGCCGGGATGCAGATGGACAGCTGAATCCCAGGGATGGTGAACCAAAGTGATCTCCTGATGACAAGAGACTCCGGACACCCCTTCATTAGTTTGAGCCCAATCTTCGGAAGCCGGAACCTGTGAAGCAGTTTTGGACCCAACTGATGAACTAAGTTCTTCAGCGTGTGTAGAATTAGAGGGACATGGCAGTATATTAGACTCTGAACATGTCTCATTAGAAGCCTGTGCCACAACCTCAGTCATAGGAGGGGACTGTGAAAGCATCTCACTTTCTTTGATGATAAGCTTAGGTGGACTGGTGGATGGCGAACAAGCATCACCCGGGTACCCTAAGATATTGATGCTTTTGCTTCTTATGCCTGGGAAGATCAACCTCAGCCCAACCAGCAGATGACACAGTACGTGAAGGCCCTAATGAGTCTTAAGGTGCTTAGCTAAAATGTCAGCCTATGCTAATAGTTTTACTGTTAAAGCAAGCACAGAACAGATAGTTAGGTACATCATTTTCTGGGCCTAAACAAGTTACATAAAGGGTGAAAGTGCTGGTGAGGTATCTGCTTGTCACAGCAGAGACAGTCATTAACTTTCCATAACATTAGTCAAGAAACATGTGAAAAGCTCCCCCAACAGGGTACTTAGCTTTAGATGCCTTCCTTCCGTGGTGCAGACCGAGCAACGCACTGACTAGCACTCTGCTACAGGCTCCAGTGGCAAGAAAGAACTGAGGTTATGGTGTCAGCTAACTCCCTTTATACCTAGACATACTGATGTTGGTCAGGGTATCTACCAGCTACAGGAGTAGGAGGAAATTCTCTGGTAGTCAGGCTGACCAAGGGCTTCCATGGCAGGAAATCCCATCAGTTAAGGCTGCACCAGTGCAACAAGAACATCAAATGGATCTAGAAAGGGTGTCAGGAAGGTCAAGAAATCAATGATTAAGTGGAAAGCAAGGGCCAAAAAATATGCAACATGCATACCCCTCATGCCTTACTGCACTTAAAAGGGACCCAAGATATTTCAATGTGTTGCAAGATTAGTAACAGAGTTGCAAGTACTGTGTACTTCCTATTCTGTAAGTCGAGTAAGCTTAGATTTGCCTACTATGAATAGCAGAGTTTTCATTTCTTTTCAATAAAACACGGTTTAAGCTATAGCTATATATATATATATATATATATATATATATATATATATATACACACACACACACACACACACACACACACACACACACACACACACACACATTCTGAAAAAAGAAAAGCAAATGTAGAAAGTAAACAAAGGGCCACTTCACTGAGAAGTTCACAGAGGCAAGAACCAGCAAAATGGAGCATATTAATGAGCCAGTAGTGTCAGTTTGAAAAATAAGAATATTCTGATGGAACATTATTTGCCTTTGCATTTAGATTCTGCAGGGAAGGCATCACAACAAAAAATCCAGCTGAATAACTAAGAGCTATGAGGCAGCAATGCTAATTTTTTCCACTATGTTGCTCTCACTGATTTAACGAGCAACAAAATAAACAACAGTTTGAGTAACAGAATCATAATCCCCACCCCAACTAACAAATGTGATTTGCTTGCCATCTCAAAAATTTCTATCAGCTCTAAAAATAAATAATTTTAACCAAACACAACAGTGAGATGGTCAGAAATTGTGGCTTCTTAAGATATGAACAACCTGAGATCAATCCTAAAATGGACCTGCAAACCAACACTGAAAATAAGCATGTAGAATTCACAAAATTTTGCTTAAAACATAAACCTGGTACTCACCCATGAACCTATAAATAACCATCTCAAGGCGGGCAGTATACAAATATAGATCTGGGAAAAGGACAGGGAGGTTTTTAATTCCAAATGAGTACATTTTTATGCTGAAAATGTTCTGCTAAGACAGATAGCCAAGTACTCACTTATGAACCTGACCAGGTACAGCTAACTCTAAACTACTGACCAATCCGCAAGAATTGTAAATGATTAACAGCAAATACAGTGTTGACCAAATTGACAGAAATCAGTGTTTTCTATTGTTGTTTTGCCATATAACTCAATACGAGTATATGAAATGACAAAACAATAGAGTTCATGTTACATGAGAAAATGTTCTAAGACAATGTTCTAATATTATGTGAATGACTCTTTGGCCATTACCAAGGATTTAACTCATTGAGGCATAGAACGAACAAGTTCACAACAATATTCAGTCCCAAAAGCATTGGTCACCCAAACTGAAATGGGTTTTTCATTCAGTTGCTGCTTGTTTGTTACGGTCTTTTTCTTCATCTCTGACTTCAGAATAGCCCACAAGTTCTCTACTGGATTCATATCTGGGCTGTTACCCGACCATGGTAACACTTCAATACCATGGACCTCAAGGAAACTTGTCACTTGTGGACTTTTGCGACATGGGACACTACCGTGCATGAAGATGAAGTCCCCTGTCCCAGTAAATCCTTTCTTCTTTGCCCAGTCACACAGCTGAGGGAACAGACATTGCTGTAGTACTGTTCTGTACTGTTCCTGTTTCATGTTTCCCTGAATAATGTACAGCCGACCCGAAGATGCTCATAGTGCCTCATCAGATATTAATGTAGTGAATACTCTAGAAACCCCTATATCAGGAGCTATACCAAAGAAAAATGGAACACACCTTCCTCTATCTATCACCTTACCGTTTTTTTTTTGAAACAGACGTATTACAGGAGCCACATATCACAGAGCCAAGATTGGAAGAGGAAAAAAACCCTCACATAGATAATTCTTTGGTAGTGAATATTTCCAAGCATATCTTAACATCTGCTGAACTGTCAGTGCTACAAAAAGGCCTGACCATTATTCCTGCATTTAGATCAGACTTGAATGAATTCATTATTGATTTGAAATGCTTTGGACGAAATGTGACATTGAGAAGCATATATGGAAACAAATCGGAACAGAGGAAAGTTTTAAAGAAACCTAGCACCTTTGTACCTGTAAGTCATCCAGCAGAGGAATTGTTTAGGAGGCTCTGTAGCAACGAAGTTGAAAAATTAAGAATGGATACTCGTACAAAACACTACAGAAACATCACTTTTGATGAAAAGCAAGCCATTTATAATTTAAAACAGAATATCAATATTGTTTTGAAACCAGCCGACAAAGGTGGAGCCATTGTTGTTATGGACACCTTATGGTATACCAACAAAATGGAAAGTATGTTGAAAGACTCTAAGACATACATAGAAGTAACACCTATCATTATACAACAGGCTATAAACAGAGTTAGTTCTTACTTGAATGACATGGTACTACAGAGACAAATTGATCTGGAATTGTTTAACTTCCTAAATATACCCAAGCCTACCACTCCAACTATAAATGGACTTCCTAAGATACATAAAGATGTCTCAAATCCACCATTATGCCCAATAGTATCAGGCCAGGGATGGATTACAGAAAATATGTTTTTGTATGTGGAAAAGGAATTAAGAGAGCTCTTAACCTCTTATGACACAGTCTTGAGGGATACAGATGACTTTCTATATAAGATAAGTACAACTATGAAGAGAATCATAGATCATCAAGACCTTTTGTTAGCTACACTTGATGTAAATAGTCTTTTCACTACCATCCCAAATGACACTGGGATAGATTCAAGAAGAAGAATACTGTCAGTAAGGAAGACCACAGCAGAGACCTACATAATTTGTGCGCTGCTTGAATTAATATTGGAAAACAACTACTTTGTACATGGCGATAAAGTTTATCTGCAGAGATGGGGGGTTTCCATGGGCACCCCCTGTGCTAACAGTTATTCCAATTTAGTTCTAGTAGAGTGGGAATTGCAACATTTTCTCCATTCTAGTAACCCATGGTATGATTGTATCCTGTATTATGGGCGCTTTGTGGACAGGTGAAGTAGAACAATTCCTACAATTTAAGAGTTATCTTGATTCCACCACATCATTTTTAACTTTTACAGCTAACTGTTCTAGGAAAGCAGTCAGCTTTCTAGATGTAAATGTCATCCTTAATGAGACAGGTGCTCTGGATACAGAATTACACAGGAAGAACACATGGAGGAACCATTATTTACTAAAGAGCAGCATGCATCCCAGGCACATCACAAAAAATATCATGCACAATGAGGTCAATAGGATTTACAAACGATGTAATCAAGAAATCACATGTGACAGAGAGGTCAAATTTTTACAAAAGAGCCTGAAAGAAAGAGGCTACAAAGAGCAAGATCTAATACCTGCCATTAATAGAAGAAGTAACAGATCCACACATGAGAATGAAACAACTAGGATTCTTTTAACTTACAGTACTGATAACTATCAGGTTCAAAAAGTGATAAAACAGTTCTGGCCAATCCTGACACAATACCCACAGTTAAAATATATAGTGGGAGATAGACCACACTTTGGTTTCAAGAATAAGAAGAACTTAAAAAGGCTGCTGTGTGCCAATCATGGGAACAGCAAAAATCAGATAGTAGGCCGTAAAGGTACTTTCAGGTGTGGACATTGTATTATCTGTCCTTTGATAGATAATAGCAATTATTTTGAACATCCAAGAACTAAGAGAAGTTATATCTTCAATGTAAAAGCAACCTGTACAATAACTAATGTAATCTATCTGGCTACATGTAAGTTTTGTTCATCTTTTTACGTAGGAAAACTAACCAGATGTTTAAAAGACAAATACAAAGACATCAAAGGGATATTGTCAACAAAGATATCCATAATGCATTGGCCCTACATGTTGAAATGAACATGAGTCATTCATTTATGTTCAAAGTTATTGAAACCATATATACTGGTCCAAGGAAAGGTGACATAGAAAATTTAACAGAACTAAGGGAGACAAAATGGATTATTAGCCTAAGAGCCAATCAACCACCAGGCTTAAATAACTACAAGTTAACAAGGTAATTACCTGAATAGAGGATTCCCATGATGTGGACCTGAACAGATGAAGGATATCTGTATAATGGCCATTATTTGACAATCCACTCAGATGAAGAATAACCTTGAAAATTATTGCCAGTAAGATTTGGGCCATATTATACTTTTCAAAGTTGAATACAGATATTGAAAAGGAAGAACTTGAGAGATTATTTCTTTGACAAGGAAACCTATTATAGGTTGATAATGTTATATATTAACCGTAGGATCCTTATAATATACAAGATAGTTTTGAATTAGAAGGCAAGTTAAGAACTCAGTTCTTTATCTTTAGTGACAATAAAAGTTGGCAGCTGTTCCATCCCATTTATCTCATTGGGACCAAGCGTTATTCATATATATATATATATATATATATATATATATATATATATATATATATATATATCAAGTGAACTGGGATGTTTGTACTTTTTGCTGCTAACCAGATCTGAGTCATATATATGCTTTGACATAGCCTCATATAAATGACAGCTTGGACCGAAATCAAATGAAGCAATCACAGATTTATAACATCATAGAGATCGTGGAGTATTGAGCGAAAATGAGAAGGGGCATTAGAATACTGTCATGAGTTCTTTTGTATTATTATATCTTTCATTTTTTACATCGATGATAGAAAATGACATATCGCAAGTAACTGATTTAATTCTGTGATTAATGGCAACCGGCTTCAGAAATTTGGCACGTAAGGCAGGACAACTTCTGATTGGCCACAGTCATAATCAGTAATTCCTAAAAGAAGCAATGAAGATCTGTAATGTTATTGGATTTGTAACAGCAAAATAAAGACTCTGATACGTGCAAACATTCAGCTCATTTGCATATATTATGAAGTTACGTACACTAATTTTCAAGGACATTTATTTAAATATATCAATGATACAAATGTTTTCCTGTGTGGAGAGTGCTGGGGGGAGCATGCTGCGAGGAGTTCATGCATTTACCTCCTTTTAAGTGAGAGCTGAGAATTACTGTAGTTGCTATGGTTTTCATTTATAATTACTTAAAAATATGGAAAAGAATATTACTACTTTGTTAGAAGTACTCAAATATATACTGAAATTGATTACAGATGATTAAAATTTCAGTAAATATAGAAGACCTGACATTGCTAGACTTCCAACAATGAAATAAAGATTCTGATTTGATTTGACATCTCGTTTATTCACATGGCTTATGAAATCACGATTGCTTCTGCAAGGATATTCATGCGCAATTAAACAAAGACATTTCTTTTGTAGACGTATTCAAATACAATCTGAAATAGGTTACAGCTGATGCAGAAGAATTGACATTGTCAGACTCCCAACAATAAAACAAAAATTTGATTTGACATCTTGTTTATTTACATAGATTATGAAATCATGATCGCTTTTATAAGGACATTCATGCATAATTAAATAAAAATATGAGAAGGCTCTTCTTGTTTAGGGAATACTGAAAGTTGTATTTTACCTGAAATTGAGGTGTTTAACCATGTTAAGTATGTGAGCCGACAACATTTGAATCTGGCTCTGGCAAACAGAAGTGAAAAACATTACATTGGCTGATACATTCAAACACTATTCCACCTGAGGCCAACTGTGGTTAGTTATAATTGAGAATTATGAACCCCTATTGGTTAACACTTTTAGTAAATTTACATCTTAGATAAGGAATGCACTCGTAAATGGACTTGGAGGTGTGTTAACAACAGAAGACCTCCATCAGTCCTGAATATTTAAAACAGGATGAGAATGCATGAGAATTGACTGGTTTAAATTAAAATGTATAGATCTGCATTGGTTGGGCAATTACCAAAACTTCATATTTAAGTAAATGTGTGTCCCACTTCTCACTACGATCTGAAGAAGATTTATTCGAAAACGCTTATCATTTGTTATTAACAAGGGACTTTTAACTTCTTTCTTTTTAAACCAGCAGTCATTA
Source organism: Protopterus annectens (assembly GCF_019279795.1). Taxonomy (NCBI): domain Eukaryota; kingdom Metazoa; phylum Chordata; order Ceratodontiformes; family Protopteridae; genus Protopterus; species Protopterus annectens. The sequence goes on from NC_056726.1 coordinate 1,249,168,366, forward strand.
AAAAAACATTAAAAAAACTTTTAAACGGACATTTGATACATCTTTTGTGGACAGTGCTTCCAGTTCCATCTTCACAAGTACCTGGTAAACAGCGTTAGCCTTGGTGATACTACTGTCATTGTTTTGCTGTTTCTACTATTTTATTTGGCAGTTTCACCACAGCAGTAAGAAGATTTATTTCATTGGAAGATGCTCATAATGCCCCACACCATCACTTGAGGGGGATGTTTGATGCACTGAACGATATAATCATCCCTTATCTGCTCTCCAGATTGTCGTCTGACATATCGCACTTGCTGATCCAAACACTGTATTATCATCTCATCACTGAAAACAACCCATTCTCAATCTTCTGATCAGTTTTGAAACTCTTTCACCCAGCACAGTCTTTTTGCCTTCATTTGGTTAGACAATTTCTGCTTCTTCAGAGGTCTGCAAGCTCAAAGCCCAGCGTCCAGAAATCTCCATCAAACAGTTCTGGAACTCACTGTAACACCCTGTTGTTCCAGCTTTCCCTGCAGCTGTCTATAGGATGCCTTGTGATTCTTACAGCAATCTATGATCAGATACAAATCATCCTGAGAAGCTGTGGACCTTCTGCAATCACATCTTCCAGAACATCTGGGTGACAACCCTTCACCAATATTCAGTTTCTTCTGAATCTGGCTGACAGACGGCTGATTAACTCTGACATTCTTGGCGATTTCTGATCCAAGAAAAGCTTCTTTGAGCAGAATCTCAACTTTTGCATGCTTTTGTTACTTTAAGTCAGCCAATTTACCCATTTTTAAGACTATGGAGCCCCGTCATTATGATGCAATTTCTCTTTAAGTAGGTAGGTAACATGTAATTTCATGCTAAACGGCTTTTTCTTAAAGAATTAACAAATTGAAATGATTTTGTGAATTTCTGAAAAAGCCAGACTGAAAATCACTAAATAAACTAAGACATTTCCATTATTTCTCAATATTTCTATTAATTTTTGCCAACTATGTATGCTTATTCAATATGGATGCCAATAAAATGCATGTCACAAACTAATGCAAAACATAAAAAGTCTTCACTGAGAAAGTAATAGCTATGTTACCACTCACATTATCAGATGATACTTGAAAGGATCCTTTGAGAGAGCTGTCTGCAGTGGGTAATTAGCGAGCTGTTGCCCATTACAGACACAGGGAGCACTCACATCTATTATACCTTAATTCAAGGGTACCTCTCCAAAGGTTTAACAGCCAAAGTTGGCATCTTCTTCCTCTCTTCTGCATGATTCCCTTTCTAGTTTCTGTGCTTGGGGTTAAGGCAAAAATGTCTTCCACTTTTACACATGCACTGGTCTAAGAAGACAAATCTAGCCTCAAGCTCCTCACTTCTGCCCCACTGAAAAGCAGCAAATTCCTTACTTTGAGGGGTGCTCTACTGTGGGGAAGTGCTGGAAAGATTTACAGGAAGTACATAAAAACACCTCATGAATGCAAGAGAGGACCTGCCAGAAAGACAAAGCTCACAAGGCAAGTGCCAAAGAAGATTCAACACTTGAAGTGAAGCTCCAAACAATATCTAGTAAAGGTTTGCACACATACCTCTCAACTGTCCAGATTTTCGCAGAATGTCCAGATCTTTGTCTCATATTTTTGGCCTGTTCCTCATAAAATGTGTGGTTTTCTGAATTTCTGTGGCAAATCAGTGAAAACTGAATTCACTAAATAATGACAGGCATTTGAGTTTCAGGCTTTACATCCTTTAGAAAATGCAATGCAATACAAAATCTTTTATTCTAGCAACTTTCTATACAACAGCAATATTTAAATGTTGTCCCTCTTTAGGGGTTTTGTCCCCCCGTTATTTTTGGCCAGATTTGTGTGCTCAGAGGTTGAGAGCTAATACACTGACAACCAAATGGGCATGGACAGATCTCAACAATGAATATGTCTGTGAAATAGAAAAGACACTGTGAGCAGATAGCCCACCTAATGACAAAAAATGAAAATGGCAATTCATTTGGACAATCAGTGACTATAAACATGCCTTCTTTATCTGTGGTTAGGGATATTAATTCATCCATTCTCCTCAAATCATGCACCCTTAGGTAAAATCTCAGGTGATAATGCACATCCAAGACTCGCACATTCCTGAATACTGACTCTGAGAAAAATACAAGGAAATGAACTGACTTACACAGGGACACCTCCAAAACAACATTTGTGATGGAATTACTTCCAAGGAACATCTACTTCTGTGAAAGAACAAGTAGAGTTTTTTGCACACAAGGGCCTGAACTGCCAAGGTGGTAAACAAGAAAAAAATCTACTGAGAGAAAAACTTGGAAGTCTTCCAGATCAGCCAGTTCAGAAGATAGTAGATAAGCCTGTCTACCAAAGTTTGGAGCAGAAGGGTTCTTAAATGTGAGCAGTGACAAACTACCCATTTTACATTTGTTAAGCAGGTAAGTACACTGGCCCCAAATCCCTTTTCAGGAATAATCTGGGCCAAGCAGGCAAGACAAATATTAAGCAAAATGAATTCAAAACATTATAAGACACAAGATAAATTGCATGCATAGTGTAAAACATCATTACAGACTTATTACACAACATACGTAGCACCTCATTCAGAAACTGTTAAAGCCTATACTATCCACAATTTTGCCACCCACAAAGTCATAATGCACTGGAATGGGCAGATATATCCACTGGGCCATGGAAAAACTCAGGCCAAAACAAAGAGGTGCAGAAGACAGTTAAGTAAACCTGCAATTTCAAAGAATGTGGTGGAAGTAAGTACTTCTTCACCCAAATGTAGAACACTGTCCACTAAGCACAGTATACCAAACTTTATGAAAAGCTTTCTAGCAGCCTCCAAAAGCCATCCTGGAAAAGTCAAATCTTATCAAGTGATCAAAAGAGTAACCAGGCTCAAAGGTGAACCCGTCTATGCCCGTACCCAATAAAAATGTCCTTGTCTCAAACAGAAAATGCATTCTGCATCAGCAGGGATCTCAACACCCAACACCACACTACTGATCACCCTACCAGTGATGTGATTGAACTCCCTCTTTCTTGAGTGGGGCTAATAAGCATGAGATCAAAGGGGACCTGTGGAAAGGTATACAAGGACCTCTCCTGTCACCCCAGGAAAAATAGTCATTGCCTACTCCCTTCTTTATTGCTTCAGTGGGTAGAAAGTATTATTGTATGAGCATGCTCTCCATAACAGATGTTTCAAAAGAATCACTTTTGCAATAGCATTCATGACCAATGCATATAAGCCTCAGACAGACATCTGCTCAACTGACGGAGGTCTGTAGATGTCTTGATGTCATTCAACTACTCAGCATGCAGGTGCATGCCAACATCCTAGGTAAAACAGGCAGGCGGCCCACACCATCTTCTCCCCCCCCAGTGAAGAAGGGATATGTCCTGATAAGGTAAGAGACCCTATCATTTCTGATTTTTCTGTGACAAAGAATACACAATGTTACTAGAAAAGCCAAGATTTTATGTGGAGTCCCAGTTGGAGCTCCTGGTTGGTCTTTGTATGACCCAGCATCCAGAGGATATATGGGTAGGAGCTACTACTGCAGCAGTGATCCTGTTCCAGAATGTGCTGTTACAGTGTGCTCATACAACTGTGCTATATTCTTTATATGGATTATTATTCGTATAGTATTCTTTTCCAATGGGTAAATACCCAAAACAGTATCCGTCCTGGGAAAAGGAAAAAGGGAATACATGTAGTGCCAACAAAGGTAATTTTTAGAGAATGTCTTGGAGTACTACAACCCTATATGATCCTCTGCTTCTAGACTGTACAGCCAACTTACTGTCCTCATAAAATGTATAGATGGTGGACCAAATGGCTTCACTAATCCTCTGAGCAGAGTTATGCCTGAAGAAATCTGCTATGTGGAGGTTAGTGTGGAAGAATATGCCTTTATTAGCCCATGTAAGGTTTTACCATGCTCTTAACAAAACTGGATGCAGTTTGCCAACCAGACATACAGAATTTATTTCATCATATTTTTGTCCGACTTCTCCATGATGGGGCAAATGCTGCAAAAAGCTGCTCTGTCAATCTGAAATCTCTAGTCCTGTCAAGCTGCCTGCTGATGTCAAGCAGGTGCAAGATTCTCCCTTCTTTCTTGCTGTGTTATCTGGGGAAAAAAAACAGACAGCTGATGAGTCGTATAGAGGAAAAGTTCTAAGACTAATTTAGATGTGAAGGAGGGGTTGGTTCTAAGACCTATCCTCTAACTCTGGGGACCCCTGAATTGTTCTTTGCACAGAGAAACTTGTAATTCAGAAATGTTTCTGATGGATGTAATTGGCTTAAAGTAAAGTCATTCTGCAAGACAGGTGGTTCTTTGCACAGAGGAACTTGTAATTCAGAAATGCTTCTGATGGATGTAATTGGCTTAAAGTAAAGACATTTTGCAAGACAGGCATTTCAGAGGAACAGAGGCTGGTGGTTTGGAGGGATCCAGGGTTTGCTTCTCCAGCGTGGTAACAAGGTCTCAGGGTGGATGAAGTACTCTAGAGATAAAGGACCACATTCGGGTGAATGCAGGGGAGGAGTGCTGAAATGGCAGCCTCGTGCAATTTGACTGACAGCTAGAATAGCCCTGCTGTGAAAAAATCTGACAAGTAAGAACGTAACAGAGGCAGCCCTGCTGAAGTGGGATACTAGCATTTACTACTGCATCACTTCTAGAACATTTTCCATTTTATTGGCTAAGACACCCTGTGTTTGGTTTGTTGGCTTCCTTCATAATCTTGAACATATCCTTGAACAGCAGATGTTTGAGAGGAATGAGTGCCAAATTATCTAGGTGATCTGTCTAAGCACCTATAGGTTCAGGTACATCACGGAATCAGACTTCTGCATAAACAGGTCTACAGTCAGAGGCATGCTGTATGGTAACCCCTTTGCCAGTTTCAATAACAGGTAGAACTAGTGATGTCTAGGCCTAAAGGGAGCTACCAGAACCATCATTGACTCTCCAGCCTCACCTTCAGTAACATCCTTTGCAGGAGATGTACCTGAAAAGAAAAACGCTACTTCAAAGAAAGGAGATGGGGCCCTTGTGCTCTTGCACTGGATCCCTGCACAGAAACATTATAGCTGCTGATTTTTTGTGCCCAAAAACAAGGATAGGTCTAGCATCACCAATTTCTCTGTCATACTTACGAAAGTAGATCTGTTTAGATGCCATTCTGCTCAAAGTATCTGTATGGTTGAGGTCTGCAAAGCTATAGGTCACCATGAGGCTCCTGCAGGTCCATGCAGCTAGCTCCAGTCCCAAATATGTAATGCTGATCTGCAGAGGCAGTATGAATATGCACCTTCCTGCTTGCTAATGCATACCATTACTGTGGTGTTTGCCTGTGGTTAACGGTAGCAATCTTGTATTCCATATTAGCTGAAATCCCTTAACGGTTCACATAATGGCTAACATATCTCGTGTGCTGATGTGTTTTTTTTTTCTGGGTTACTGACCATCTGTTCTAGAACTGGAGTTCAACTGAAGGAGCTCCTCAAGCTTTGTCTAATGTGTCCTTTATCAGAGCTCCTCAAGCTTTGTCTAATGTGTCCTTTATCAGACTTTGACTGTAAGAGGGTGAGGAGAAAGGCATATCTATGTTGTCTTTCACCAGAGAAACCCGCCAAGTGAACGGTTTCCTTGTCTAATGAGTGAAAGCTTTAATCCCCACTGACTTTCAGGTATTACCTAACCTTCAGCATGTGTGATTTTGCTAAGAACGTCATCAGAATGACAGATGACATGAATCTAAGCATGCTGAGAACTTATTTGGTGTCATGGAGGTCCTCTGAGCAAGCTTGAGGAAGAAGTCCTCCAAAAAGAGATCTTCTCTGGGGGTGGGAATGTCTGGAATTATGCTGTGTCTAGAGTGGCCCCTAAAATACTTTAGACGTAATGGGCATCACACTGAAGTTGGAGGAAACCAAGAAAAAAGACCATTTATTTAGACAGTTCACTGTAAATCTGAACTTCATCTGCAGATCCTCCCAGCCAGGCTTGTGCCTGCTGTATGCTGTCATCTCGGTGTGGACAAATGTAAATGCCTATGGTCCTCAGAGAACACTAGAATTGTAAACATCCTGGGAGCAGCAGAAAGGCCAATGGGCAAGGAAGTAAAAATTGTATGAGATGGTCCTATCATGAATCTGAAGAATCCCGTGTTCTCTACATATAGGAACATGTGGACAGGTATATTTGAGATTCAAAGTGACCATGAGTACCTTTGTTACCAGCATTGGTAGGAAGGACTGTAGGGTGTGAGCACATTTAATTCTGGTAATTTTAGAAAGAGGTTATATTTGGGCAGGTATAGGATGAGTCTTCATTGTCTGTCTCTTGTGGGTACCAGAAAAAAATCTGAAATAGAATATCAAGTCTTACTACCAGTGAGAGACCTCCATGATGGCTCTCTGATCTTTTAGTTGGTTGGGAACAGGTAAAGCTAATTGCATCTGATTTGTTGGGACAAGAGTCATCCCAATGAAAGAAGATAGGAGAAAAAGTCAAGAACTTTGATTCTCTATTGCCCAAGCGATGACGCAATTTTTGACCAGCTGTCTCCTAAGAGACTTCATTAGCCTACTTAGTGTCTGGAGGGAGGAGGAAGGAGCATTTGGTTTATAGCCAAGTCACAGTCAGTCAGCAGAACTTGTTGGGCTAGTCATAGACAGCCTTCTCAGCATATCCTTCTTCATGCCCTGAAAATTTTGTTTTGTCAAAACCCTTCTGTTTCTAATTTTCTGAACTGGGATCTGGTGGCAGTAAAAATGCCAGTGCTTCAAAGGATACCTGGATATCTTGGAACAGGAGGATGGAATAACTATTTTACCATCTCTATTGCCTTCCCCATTCTATTCAGAGGTTCATAGGTATGTACTAGGCTAATGGCCCTGGAGCCTTTACAAGCCTAGCCCATAGGATTACTCTGGCATCGTACCACCTGACCTTAGTTCCCAGTGCCTCTGTCGAGTAGAGCCACTGGAGTGATCCCGGGGTGTATTTTCCATTTCCCATCCACTCCTACAGATTTCTCTTGAAGAGGGCCAGTGAGTTGCTATGTTTGACATGTATGGGAAGTCTATTCCATAGCATGGGTAGTCTATGGGTTATAAACCTGTTCCTCCAGCACATTCAGGGGATTGTGGTAATGAAGTTGAGGTCTCTGGGGCGTGTGGTGTGGGAGGATTGGGATTTCAATTGGGATTCTCACTCTTTGAATATTTCTTGGGTCAGACAGTCAAAGAGAGCTTTTGCCCAGAACCTCATTAACTCATTAATGCCTATGGCAGTCAGATAACCAGGTGTGAAACTCCTGACTGCCACTGGGATGGATCTTGACTGCTTGAAGCTCTGAGACTAAATAAAATTAAATGCAAGTAGATCTTTTCATCTGAAAAAGGAAAACAAGTTTTTGCATTTCTTTTTCAATTGAAGTGATTTTCTCACATTTAGTGTGCTAAATCTCAGCACTTAGTAAAAAAAAAAATACTTTGTACCATCTGCCTCTCAGAAGGCCATTAGCTTGAATGGAAGCACATGCTGCTAGCACCTTCCCCATGATTAACACCCCAGTTAAATCAGTATTGTCAGCATTAATTAATTAATCTGTCGAGAATCTTTCTCTACCTCTTATTAGGGAGAGTACTGGGGCTTGTTACTAATTTAGACCCATTCACTTCATCAAGGAAGGCTGGGTTATTTTACAAACAATGGCAGCACTTCTTCACCTTATTGAAATGGTTTGGTTTCTTGAATGATGAAGGCTGAAAATCTGGTTGTAAGAACACTGCTAAAAAGGCACTCACCACAGCTTAAAATCCTGGGGAGAGATCACTGCTGGCTTCACTTCCTAGTCTAGAAAACATAAGAAACCCTTCACAGGATTCCACCAAAAATGTTATTTCATAAGGTTAAGGATTTCACTGAAGGAAACATTCTTAGGAGAACAAAGCAAAGTATGTTGTCATTGAAGTTATAATTAAAAAGGAAAAGACAATTAAGAGGTATAAGCCACATTCCCTTCATGTTCTGAAGGAGGCTCTGACTCCCTGAAAGAGGGAAATCCCCTTTTTCTCTTATTTGGTTGGGTGCCTGAAGTTGAGGGCTGAGAAAGATCTTGCTCTGAAATCTGCCAGATGAAAAAGAGCTCCTCCACTAATTTCTTAGGCCTTGTTGTGATGTTGGGCTTGTGAGGTTCATGTGGTGAGTCAGCATATGATAGTTAAATCCACATGCAGCTCTGGGCACAGATCTCTGAGGAATAGTAAAGCCTTGTTGCATGAGCCTTTTTGGATAACTAGCTATGATCCACTGAGTACTCTCTGATCAAGGCACATACAAAAGGAGGGTTAGTATCCCCGCACACTCTCTACCTCACTGGCCACCATCTCTATATGTCAGTCTAATATCTGGGCAAACATAACTTGTGCTTCTGACATACCAGCTCCTTTGTCTGAGGCCTGAGAGAACATGCTAGAAGATGCCTGCATGTCTACCTCCAAAGTAGGCAGCAGATGCTGGCAAATATTTTGACTCAGAGCTGAGAAGCCATGTTACCAGCAATGAAGTCCTTAGTTAATAAACAGCCTTCCACCCCTTGGCTATCTTTCTTGAGGATCTTCTCTTCACTGAACTTCTTGTGGCAGTGTTACTTTTTGTGTATGCTTTTTTTAGGAGGTAAGAATTCCTCCATCAGCATTGATAACTACTCAGATGACTGTAAAGCTGCCTCCAGCTTCACTTGCTTGAAGGGTGTTTTCCCTGCTTTTCTGGGTTTTCTGGGACTCTCGTCAAACAAAAACAAGAAGTAGAATTATAAATTCGTACAATGAATCTGGGGTCTAAAGCTACAATGGCTTTCCAAGCTTGCACCCAGGTATGGCAGGGAAAGAAATCCGATTTCCCTGCAAATATTTTACCAACTAAGGAACACAAGTTAAAATTCCGAACATAAGCAAAAAAACAAGAATTCCCCCAAGAGGGAGCCACACTTCAGAGGGGTAAACTAGGGTTAGTTAAAGGGTAGAAAGTGTTAAGGGGCACAGATAGCAGATCCCCACTGTAATTTTTAGTGCATTGCATGGATGCTGGTATTTCTGAATACTGGTATGGTATTTCGCTGGTCAAGGCTGAAACAGTTTAGTATTTCATCTGTGATTTAAATGGTAGGAAGTTGTTGCTACTACAGTTTCAAAGAAATAACCACCTTCTATTCAGTTCTCAAGTAATAGAATACCTTTTTCCTCTGCAACTTCAAGCTAAGGGGCATAAGACTAGAGAACAGCATGGTGCACCAAAATTGTTAGATATGACTCTGCTTCCAGTCATTTTCACTGGAAAGTAGTTCTGGGACCAAGACGAGACCAAGTGACAACAAACTTTTTTAGCATGATATGGCATATAGAGTTAGAGAAAAACTTTACTGACTTATCACTTGTGACATATCTAAACTTACAATTATACAAAAGTAATCAAACTATCTTAAGTTCATATTTTTAAACATCATACATCACATATATTGCTATATACAATATAATCAAACTAACATTACATAAATTGTTCAGTTCCTGCCTTTTCTTAAACCTCATCCTCCTCCAAAACATTTTTTCTGGATATATAGTTCTCTCAATTTCAATTTTTCTATGTAATTTACTCCTACCTTTTTCTAAAGATCCCACTTCCTGTGCTTTCATCTCTGTTACAATAGTTGCTACTTAAAGTACGGTTAGTTTAGACTAATGTCCACTTTCTAATAACTGCTTTTTTTAGCAGCCACCAAAATCTTAACAAGGGAAGGCCTTACTGTGTCAAAGCAATTCAGATCTTGTATTCCATCTCAAAACAATTATTTCCTTAGTTACACTAATTTGCTCACCCAGTATTCCTAACAGAGTACTCTGTAGGGAATTTTTAAAGTCAAAAACTCATTACACTATGAAAATGTATGCGCCAGGTGCCTGTTTCTTCCCCATTACACCTCCAACATTTGCCATCTACTTGAGAAAAAATTATTTGCTTGGTGTATAAAAGCGCCTATGCAAACACTTCCATGCAAAAATCCTAAATCTTCTAGACTTTGCCGTATATTTGTGAGCCATACATATGTCCTCCAATTGTTTCTTTGTGAATTGCTTATTTAATCTCTTACCAATCTTTTCTGACCTCCTCTGATAGTTTCCTTTAGTAATCGAACAATATTTTAAATGCCCCACTAATTATCCCCCTTTCTAAAGCAGCTTCAGTTCTAGATTCAACTAAAAACTCAACCTGTGCAGGTCTTTCAGTTAGGATTCCCTTATACCTTTCAATCCCTGAATGGGAAGGCGGTCTCTAGCCTGCAGTCCAAATGTCTTCTTGGACTTTTCCCATTCTATTACCTTTCCATCTCTTAATTATTTATTCCCAATATCTTGGTTCTTTTGCCAGTTTCCTCCAGTGTATTCCAGTCCCCTCTTATCTATTCTCTGTAGCCATAATTGCAGTCATCCCTATTGACAGAATCTCCTTTCTCCAATCCTGTGCTGGCTTAGTTCTCAATATACTTTCTGCTACTTTATGAATACAAAATTCTATATAACTGCTGTTATTCTTCTTAAGAATCTGTACCCAAAATCACACACTTTCCATATTTGTTGACTCCCCCGCCTCATCAACCCTTTCCACTTTGAATTGTAGCTTTCTGGTTGTGTTATGTATAAGAGACTTAAATTTGTAGCTCTAAAATATCACTTCAAATCAAGTAATACTAAACCTCTTTGTTCTATTGGAAGGATCAATTTATCCCAGTTCATTCTTGCCCTCTTGTCAGAGATAACAATCCTTCAACTCTTTATTAATTACTATCCACAACTTCTCCTCTCATTGATAAAAATATGCCTAACCTGTGTATAAAACTAAAGGGGCTAAAACATTTTACTGCTTGTATCTTAGTATCCATATCCACAGGCAAGAGCTTCCATTTTCTCAGTTTTTGTATTATCTCTTTAGTCTTTACCCACATATCTTTAGCTGCCCTAGCACTGTACTTTCCGATCCATAATCCTAAATATATCATGTTATGTCTCTATAAATGTAGGTATTGCTAAACCAATTCATGTATATGTACACAGTTCACAGCTATAGCCTTGTTTTGTCTTCGTTAATTTTATATACTAAAAAAAAAAAAACAGAACTGTCTCAGAATGTTCCACAACACTGAAATGTCCTTTTCTGGTTTTATCAAGTAAAAAATATCATCATCTGCAAATAAAGTTAACTTTTCTTGACTACCATACCAATTATATCCTTGAAATCAGGTTAACTACCTCTTATCAGGAATGCAAGCTATGTTCCTGCACTGGGAACAAAGTGGCCTGTATATAAACAACTGCAGAGTTGTTGGAGTTAGGCTGACAGGGCAGAGGACCACCTGTAGTTAATTTCTTCTGGAATTTACTCCTCCTGCAATAGGGTTCCATATGAAGAACCTCTAAGAAAGCAGTATTCTTTTCCATTGTGGCAAGTGAACTTAAGACCTGCGATGCCCTGGGACTGAAGCTATTGAATTTTAGTATCTTCCTGAATTTCACTATCAAAGAAACAGACTGGACTACAACTCAATGCATCTGCTACACTGTTCAGCATCCCCTGGCATGTGAATGGCTTTAAGGGAGGTGACATGGTGAACAGTCCATAGTCATGCTTATTTCCCAACACAGGAGGTATGACTGTATCTCACCCTGATTGTTTAGCTGCAACACCACAGCCTGGCTGTTTGCCCTAACAAGGAAGGACTCGGATTTAGTTTTTTCTCAAAGCATTGACAGTCAGAACAACAAATGACCACTTTCCTCATCTCTAGTAATTGTATGTTCAGTCTCTGCTCATGAGGATCCACTTGTCATAAACCAGCAGGATCCACAGCTGGGCAGGGAACCATCCACATCAGATCTAACATTGAACACAGCATCAGGAAGGGAATCCCCACAATGAAATTCATAGAAATAGTTCACCATTCCAGTGTATGGTGGCAGGTGTCGACCAACAGCAGCAGATTCATAACAACACAGTGACTCTACAACCAATGACACCTCATGGACTTCTGGAGCACCCTCATTAATAATCAAAACTGCTCTGACATTAAGGAATAATGCTCAAACTGTAACTCAGTTTATCCCCCCTGTTCTAACTTATGACTTTGGTGTGACTGGACACAAAAAGTGCTGGCTCAGTTGGACAATTAAACAAGAAAGCTGCTTCATGCCTTGTCTATCAAAATACACACACACACATATATATATATATATATATATATATATATATATATATATTATTTTTTCTTTTTCTTTCAGCTGTTCCCATTAGGGGTCTCTACAGCAGATAATCTGTTTCCATTTCTTCCTGTCCTCTGCATCTTTCTCTGTCACACCAACCACCTGCATGTCCTCTCTCAACACATCCATAAACCCTATCTTAGACCTTCCTCTTTTCCTCTTACCTGGCAGCTTCATCCTTACCATCCTTTTACCAATATACCCAGTTTCCCTCCTCAGCACATGTCCAAACCAACATAGTCTCACCTCTCTGGCTTTGTCTCCAAACCATCCAACCTGGGCTGACCCTCTAAGATACTTATTTCTAATCCTGTCTACCCTCGGCACGCCCAGTGTAAATCTTAACATCTTTAACTCTGCCAGGTCAAGCTCTGACTCCTACCTTTTTGTCAATGCTATTGTCTCCAACCCATATAACATAGCTGGTCTCACTACCCTCTTGTAGATCTTCTCTTTCACTCTTACTGGTACCTCTCTGTCACAAATCACTCCTGACACTCTTCTCCACCCACTCCACCCTGCCTGTACTCTCTTCTTCACCTCTCTTCCGCACTTGCCATTACTCTGAACTGTTGATCCCAAGTATTTAAACTCATCCACCTTCACCAACTCTACTCCCTGTATCCTCACCATTCCTCTACCCTCCCTCTCATTCACACACATATATTCTGTCTTAATCCTGTTGACCTTCATTCCTCTTCTCTTTAGAGCATATCTCCATCTCTCCAGGGTCTCCTCCACCTGTTCCCTACTCTCATTACCGATCACAATGTCATCTGCAAACATCATAGTCCACAGGGACTCCTGTCTGATACTTGTCTGTCAACCTGTCCATCACCATTGCAAATAAGAAAGGGCTCAGTGATTATCCCTGATGTAATCCCACCTCCACCTTAAAGGCATCCATCACTCCCACCGCAGACCTCACCGCTGTCACACTACTCTCGTATATATCCTGTACCACTCTTACATACTTCTCTGTCACTCCTGGCTTCCTCATACAATACCACAACTCATCTCTAGACACCCTGTCATATGCTTTCTCTCAGTCCACAAAGACACAATGCAACTCCTTCTGACCTTCTCTGTACTTCTCCAACACTCTCAGAGCTCTTTCCTGGCATGAAACCATACTGCTGATCACTAATCATCACCTCCATTCTTAACCTAGCTTCCACTACATATATATAATGATTTATATCCTCAGTCTGAAGGAGGCATGGACCTCATTAAAACTGACTACGTGTATAGGTCTGCAATTGTGGGACTGCATGCACATCTGTTAACATCACCACATCCAAACATACTGAAAGCTCAAATAATAGTATAAGATGACATCCTTGTTCAGACAAGCAAAACAATTTCACACGGAAGTAGGTACAGAAATCAAACCCTATGTGGGAAGAATAAAATCAAATATTTGAAAGCCCACAATTAAAGTGTGAGTACATAAAAATGCTGGAACAACTGCATGTTAATCAATATTTAGTACAAAAATTGGTGCAGTGGCTAGTGTTGCCACCTCACGTCTTCCCCTTTGTTCGTATGGGTTTCCTCCCACATTCCAAATACATGCAGTAGGTGGACTGGACACTTTAATCTGGCCATAGGTGTGAGTGTGTGGTGTGGATGAACTACCGGGGCAGGGCTAGCCACCTGGCGGTGTAAACCTTGACTCAAGATGATTGTCACTGTTGAAGTGACACACCAACCCCATGTGAAAAAATGGGAAAAAGGGGTTGTGGATGGATGGATTTAGTACAAAAATGACTAAGAAGAAATTAACTTAAATATTAGTAATGGTTAACTCAAGACAGGACTAAGTACACGTTGGTGCATAAAATCTATACAAAACGTGGGAAATACAAACAGACATAGGTTCTGTAGGACAGAACTAGAAACATGTAAAAACTGTTGCAAGTTCTGTATGCTTATGGTTCAGGTTCTATACAATGAAAGGTGCAATAACGTAGCAAGGCTGTTACACCTGACATTCTGCAAACATTACAATATACAAGATAAGAGGCACATAAAACATGAACCACAAAAAATACTGAAAATGAAGTAATGATCATGTGGTTTCGATCCAGTACTAACAATTAAGTGAGCAGATAAGAAAAAACAGATATTGCAGCTTAGAAAAAAAAAGAAAAAGCAACATTATTTATTTCAGCAGCTATGCCTAGCAACTAGCAACCTGTGTACAAATATTAAGGCATGCAAACAGAAACTACAGCAAAGTGGAACAAGATACCGAGATAATTCTAGTAGTAAAACTAACAGTACAAGCAACTGGGGTAATAAAGACTTCCTAAGCATACTTAAAAATAAGCTACCAACATAGACAGCCCTGCAGGAACTATAAAAGGAAGCAATTTTGAGTACATGGTAGGTGTGAGAACAGCACTCCTGTCAAATATCAAAGACTGAAGCAATAGTAGCTTCATGGACTTTAAAGCATGGGTCTATTCCTCACATGGTATTACACCCCCTAAACATCGGGAAAAAATAAAGGAGGAAAAGCCAGCAGAACCATAAAGATGGTGACTGACTTGAAGTCTAACGTTTGCATAAGAATGTTCTGTTCCAGTCTCCTCTACTAACTCACGTAAGATGTCAAGTACATGACTTGCAGTACCCTGCTCAGATCAGAACAGGCACTAACAACACCATCAAGACCACCATGGTTGTGCAGGCATACTGACTGTAAAGCTACAATAGGCAACTTTGTAAAGTAGCTGTGACTATAGACATTACAGATTTAGAATCAAACAGAGCTCCTGTACCCTGTAGAATGAATAGAAGATAAGAAAAGCTTTCCTTCCTCTTTCCAAAGGAACAGCATGTAGCATAAACTCTGCAATGAGTAAAGTCTGGGACTACTCAAGAGTTCCAAGGAAACAGAATGATTTGCTAGAGAAGCTCTTGATGAGGGAGAACCCAACAGTCCCAAGACTTTGCCTTCTAAGATCACATTCAGAACCCGCTCATCATGTGTGATGGATCTTTATGCCAGGACAAACTCAGAAGAATCGTCCAACTCTTCTTTGAACCATGACAAGTCAGATGCATCAGTGCAAAAATCAAACTACATTGGGTTACATGGAAATCCAGCAAGAAGTCTAATGTAAAGGCTGTCTCGAGAGATTTCTTGATCATGGAGATAAGGAGCCGAGTCAGCTTTTACAGTACCTCATCAATGGGCAATGAATAGAAATGAGAGTCAGACAGCACAGAGAAATAAGGCTGTTTGCAATCTGCTTTCTGTACTCCATGTTTTGAGTCCCTCAGCCTCAGTTTGCCTGTTATGCGATTGAGCAAGTCATGTAACCAGACAGTGCATTGGGGCAACTGGGCTAGGTCCTCAGTGGTTTTCTGAACCATATGCTTTTCAACGGGTTCCTATTAGATGACTGAAGATGCATTCTTTCAAATGCATCTTGGTCAAACTTGAAAAGACAAAAAGGCAAAATGACGAAGCGGCATATAAGCGAATTCTTTCCCTGGGAAAGAAATCGCTTGGCCGCATTCATTACTTTGCTGTTTTCGTCACTGTAGTGCAATCTCGGAGTTGGTATATTTAAGTAGGGTTTTTTTTTTTGGAACAGCAATTTTTTTTCCCTTGGAAAAAAAAATCGCTGTTCTAAGAGTTCGAGTTTGTAATCTTTCGCTTACATGGGGTTGATAAATCATCATTCACTTTTCTAAGCATTCGATGATTTAATAAAGACCTTTTTAACTCCCTAAGAACATATAATGCACAAACCTAATGTTTAAAATGGAAGTGTTTACTGAATGTAACTTGGTTCTGTTGAAATCTTATGAATGAAAAAAGATAGAAGCACTTAACCTAGTTTATTTTTTTATTTAATATTTAATAAATTGTGGTCTTTTATAGCCAATGGCATATGTACTTCCATGTGCTTCTTGACTTTTGATGTTCTAGTATACACACAGGACCAGCGGGTATGGAACATATCTGTACATTCACCTATGAACCTATGCACAGTTCACCTGGGAGAATTTTGGTTTGATAGTGCAGAGGATTACACTATTAGCAGTTAGTAAGCCACTTCCTATCCATTAGCTCACCACATGGTCAAGTGGCCTCTTTGTTCCCCAGCACCAGGACAAGGGTTGACTCGGCGGGATAATTCTTTAGACAGTTACCAAGGTGGTTCGAGACTTTCTGATGAGTTTTGTCAGCTCTAACAGCCTGAACCTGTTAAGGAGACAGGGATACTGTCTGTGGAGACCTCCCCCTCACTTCTGCAAGAGACATTCACTCCAAGTAGCTCCATCTCTCTCTGCATGACATGACTGATGGTTTCCTTCCACCAGGGGAATCACACTGCCCAGTGTGCCTCCAAGTAAGTGTTAACCCACCACCCCCTGGGAAAGTTAAGCAGGCCACAGTCCTTCATTCCTCCCTCTCTCTGCTTTGCTCCTCCAGTGTTGGTGCTGCTAATCAAACCCTTTTCACCTGCATCACAGTCAGGGCTCCATCCCTCTGTGTGATGAAGCCAGGCTCCATAGTCTAGGATCTAATACCTTCAGCCTCCATTTGCTTACAATCAGACTCTGAGGAAATCACTTAACCATACAGTGATCTGGGGCTACTGGGAAATTGGGCTATGTTCCTCCAGAAACACATGCCTATTAACTACCTATAAATCTCAATAAATCTAAGTGGGATAGGCAAGAGAGAACTTGGCAAGAGAGAACTTAAGGAAGGCTTAAACTGGAAAATGAAAAACCCTGTTAATCTATTTTGTCCACAGCTTTAGACTCCATATATGATGGCAAGGTGGAATCAATCTGTGGTCTCTGCACCATATGATGGGCCAAAGATGTAAAGGAATAGTCTATCTTGGAGGCCAAAGATATAAAGGAATAGTCTGTCTTGGAGGCATACAAAAGCATATAATTCCATAAATCCAGCAGCTTACAAGTATCTGTCTTCTGAGGAACTGAAGAGTCGGTGTCTAGGTTACATCAGGCTACAAATATGGGCAGGGAACAGGATGAGACAGGGTGTGTTAACCTTCTTCCCAGAATGCTGACTAAGCTACTACTGGAAAGAAAGAAAAAGAACATCTGGCTTGTCAATGAAGAAGCCTATGAGTTGCACCAAGGAAAAGAGGCAGAAGGCATTAACAAGTTATTATTCTAACCTGTCACACAGACATGAGACCCATGGTCCTCCCTGATTTCTATGCCCAAGAAGAATTAAGATGGGGGAGAAGAGGCAAGCTCTTCAGACCTTCGAATTTGAACAGGAAGGTTCATCTGGAATGAGCCGGGAATTGTAAGATGCTGACAGAGAGCTTCTTAGCACAAACAGAAGTTATTATTTAAAGTTGTACTAGTTCATTACAGGCTCAGGTAAGACCCTGTACTGGCACTAAATGATCCTCCCTAAAGCTGTGCTCCAATACCTGCTTAATCATGCATGTAATTTATTTCAGCCATGTAAACATAAAAATGTGGAGCTTATTTCCCTGTGCCTCCAGTGAAAATAAATAGGTCTTAGCTCAAAAGGATATGTATGTGTGTGTATGTATGTATATATATATATATATATATATATATATATATATATATATATATATATATATATATATAAGTTGTACAAGTCCAATGTAAAGCAAAAACAGTGAAATTACTGGGAGCATCAATTTTTACAGTTTGTCATGAATTTAAGGGCACTTACTATGGGATGCAAGGGCCTGCTCCTTATTAGAGGACCAGCTGTGTGCTTGAACGAAGAGCTGTAGGGCTGAAACAGTAGGATTTGCTCTGTGAAGTGGCTGGCAGAGGAGCATCTCTTCCACCATCTTTATGGCCATCATCTGTTGACATTTGAACCAATTTCCCTTAAACGCATAGACTGCTTGCAGCCAATGTGGGGGGGGGGGGGTGCAGACCACCAAAATGGGGAAGTCTAGTGAAGAGGCTTTATCCAAGGCCTGACCTGCATTTTTCACCTTCTTCATATTCACAATACCCCCAAAAGGGGTTTGGCTTTATTGGCCTAAAACTGTCCATAAATAGACTTAAAAGATAAAAGTCATGGACATTCAGAATTGTCATTTAGCTGAAACACCTGATATCCTTAAAGGGTGATTTGCATATATCCCATGTTGCCTCTGATACAAGAGGTTTAAGGTATCACACAGTGGAAAGTCCAGCTTTGCTAAATTTTAGTTTTCCTACTGATATTCTTGCAGCTTTAAATATTGATAGGGATTTGTAAAGGTTATCACAAAGTGCAGACTATATTTACACTTAATGCAATCTTTCTAAGTGACTAGAAAGCACAGAAAATATGATAAGAATGTTCCTGAATACATATCGTGTACACTTAGTCTAGGTTTTATTGAATAAAGTTTTTTATGAGTTTTATTGACAGAAGAATGAGAAGCAGAGTCCCCCTATGTTTGCTGGTTCACTTTTTTTTGGAAAAACTTTAATTTCCTCCTTAGCCTGTTTTGCATCCAAAAAATATTTAATCCTTCAGGAAAAAATATTCTGGGAATAGCACAATACACTGAATCTCTCATCTGCCTCTCGACATTCCCTGATGGCTGGAATAACTGTTTCTCTTCTAAATGGTGTACAGCAAATAATCATTTTTCATAAACACTGCTGTCTTCAATTTTTAATACTTTTCTGCTATAGTTTTGTCAGGATCAACTCTTCCTGCTATGATTGCATCTTTACTAATACAAGTCTTGGCTGCTTTCTCATTGCCAGGTTTGGAAAATACACTCTATGTGCTCTTCCAATTAATAAATCTTGCTGTGAATACCAGTCTAGTTGCTTATTTGTTTTTTCATAAAATTTATACAGTCTGCTACTTCCAGGTTCTCTGGTACAGCAGAAAATCACAGGTTTTCTTTGTATTGTTTTCTAACTCTACTATTTACTTTGTATGTCTTCTAATTCTATTGGAAAACACCATTAGAAGTGAAGAGGACTGCTAAACCCCACTTACTCCCTGTATTCTTTTCCTTCCAGTTCACTCCCTCTGGATAAACAGTGTATCCCAGTGTCTTCAAAAAGGACTGGGAAACCGAGTAAAATTGTGAGTGTCCAGGATTTGAATTAAATAGCAACAACTGATAAACAGCTCCCACCTCTACACATTTGTGTACATGTAGGTGGCTTTCCTCTAACCAGCATAGCTTTTTACTCAAACTGTTACAATTATTGCTTTATGTTAACACTTATCCTGCTCTGGGCAAGCAAGTTACTGAGTGGTCATGCTCATAAACTCCCCACATCTAGCATCCCCATGCCCTCTCCCTGCTCCTATGTAGTACTTTATTTTTGATTTCTAGCTTACCCTGCCTTATCTCATGATCCAAATCCCTTATCTTTTATTTTTAGAACTAAGCCCACTGTTATATTGTTTTCCTGGTCCTGTTTAAAACTTTTTGCTGTTATTGGTTTTCTGGTCCTGTTTAAAACTTTAAGAAATCAGACTACGTACCTGGAAGAGCTCCTAGAGCCCTGCCTGATTGTTTTTATTGTGCTTGCCACTAGAGGAGTCAGCCCCACTCTGCTCCCCTACCCTATCCCCAATTCCCACCCACCCCCACATACACTACATTTATTTTCATCCATCTTGTCTCCTCCCATCTTACCATCCAATAACAATACACAACACACACTCTCCACTTACCTCTCACTATTCACATCACCAACCCCACCCACTATAAATACAAACCACTTTCCAATCCCTCCTCATTGACCTCACCTTCAAACCCATATTCCTCTCCATTCTTATACTCAAAGCTTTGAAACCCTCTTCCACATCAACCATACTAACCATGTTCACCAATCTACTTACAACTACATTTCTTTTACTACTATCACTCCTTACCTCTTACCATAGCATCACCCCCATTGACAAACCAACATCTATCTCCTGCTATATTGACTACACAAACATACATATAGCATTCACTACTATATCTCATTCTTTATATAACACTTCCTTCTCCCTCTATTTTCAATACAAAATACTTCATCTTAGAGCCAAAATTTTACTCACCTCTAACAAACACTATCCTCCCAAACACAACTTACTACATACAACACTTTTACTAGATGGCGACATCCATCCTAACCCTGGACCCATTCCAACAAACATACCCACATCGCAGCAAATCCCCCCTCCTACCCAATTAACCTCTACCCCCCATACCCTCCCATCCCCCTCTCCTCCAAACATCTATCCATTATGGCAATTAACACTCAAAGCCTTACTAACAAAATCATTGACCTTCATGCATGGATCACCCAGTATTCCCCCCCACTTACTTATACTTTCTGAAACCTGGCTGAAACCCCATATGTCAAACTCTGAAAACCTTCCCCCAGGATATTGTATCTATTGCCTTGACAGAACCTCCAAAAAAGGTGGAGGTGTAGAAATTCTTTACTCTCAACACCCCACCCTTTCCCCCATTTCCATTGATCTACCTGAATTTCACCCAGCAGAAATACTAATACTAAACTACCACCTTAACAACCACAACAAATTGCCATTGCTGCCATTTATACTCCCCCAGGTTAAAACATCCACATTCTTGAAAACATTCTATCCTGGTTATCTCAAAACCTTCCTGATGAAACTCTACTGCTAGGAGATGCAAATATAGACTGGAAAACACTAGAATCCCCTTCATATGCCCAAAGTATCAATCTATTTGGCTTCTCCCAGCTTATCTCCACCCCACTTGACTTTCCAAGCACTCCCACCAAGGAACAACATTAGACTGGATCCTCTGTAACTGCTCTCAACTTTATCATAACCCCACAACTCTACCTGATACTCTAAGTGACCACCTACCCATTAGCATACTGAGATACCCTCACCAGCAACTAAAACCACATCAGTACAAAATCAGTCAAAAAACTCAAAGATTTTAATCCTGCATCTCTCAATGATATTCCTCTGCCATAAATTGGTCCATCCTGCACTCTCTCCCACCTGAGGAAGCCATCCTAGAATTCAACCACATCCTTCTAAATACCCTCGACTCCCTAGCCCCCCCCCCACGTAAAATACAAATAAAATCAAATTATGCCCTATGGCTCCGTAAAGACACTCACAATCTAATGCACAAATGAGATAACGCCTGGAAAACTTGGTTAAAAAGTAAAACCCCCAATCACCTGCAAGTATTTAAACAAATAAGGAACCAGGTAAAAAAAAATCTACAAAGATTAAAAGTCCTTTTATACTAAAACACAGACCTCTGCTAAGTTAAACCCTAAAAATTTCTGGAAAAACATCAACTCCATCCTATACCCTGGAAAACCCCAAACCCCCAATCCCTACCCTAACCTTGCAGACCACGAGACTGCCACTCTCCTCAACCAGTTCTTCACAGACTCTATCAGCAAACTGACCAACACAGACCAAAATCCCACCCAAAATCTACCCCAAAACTTAACAACTCATAGTAACAGCAACAACACTAACTTCACCCTAAACTCTATATCTACAGACTACATAAAATCTCTACTCCTCAAACTGAAAGCATGATCACCCTCTGCAGACAAACTCCCACGCCAAGTCCTCAAAATTGCTGCAAAATCCATTGCATACCCACTCTGTACCCAAAATCTGGAAATATTATTTTCCTTAAGGACATGCATCCAAAATCCTAAACTCCCCCCCCCCCCCATTTCATCATCATTCTTTTCCACTTTGATTTATAGTCTTCTGCTTGAGTAAGGTATACATCAAATATGTAAATCTAAAGTACCCTTTCACATCAGGTAAAACCCTATACCAACGTATTCTAAGAGGAAAATCAGCTTATCCCTCTTCCCCTCCCAGATAAATTAATTTAGCTATCCAATAACCATCTGCAACTTCTCCACTGGTTAGTAAAAATATGCCTGACCTATAAATAATGGGAGTGACAACATTGTACCTTACTATCCATATCAATAATCAGGAGCTTCCAGTTTCTCAATTTTTTATTATATTTTGTTTACTTTTTCCCACATATTTTTAGCTGTCAAAACAAAATATTTTTTAATCCATACACCTAAATACTTCATCTTATCATGTCCCCGTTAGTATGCGTACTGCTGAGCCAATTCATGCCCAGGCACACAGTTTGCCACTGTAGCCTTTGTTTTATATTCACTTATTTTATATCCCAAAGATATGAAACTGTCACAATGTTCCACACCACCAGAATATCCTTTTCTGGATTTAACAAGTACAAAATGAAATCATTTGCAAATAAAGCCAACTTATCTTGAGTACCATTCCAGTTCTATCCTTGAATTTATGAGTCCCTTATTTTCTCTGCCATTTGCTCTATATATACAGCAAATAACAAAAGGGAAACAGGACACCCAGCCGGGTTCCTCTGTTAAAGCACAGCTTGTCAGAGATGAGTCATCCCACCTTATGGTCATCTCGAACCCTTCATATATGCTTCTAATACCTAGTAACTTTATTACTTTATCAGGGAAGCCAATTGCTACCATTGCTCTACTCATAAAATCCCAATTCACACTATCAGATGCTTTTACTGCATCAAGACACAGCAACAATGGCGGAGTCAAGATGGCCAACTGATAGCAGCAGATTTTCAGAGCTCCATGAAACTAGTATAAAAAACAGGAAATAGCTTATTTTATTTTAGTAATAATACTTAGAATTGATAGATGAAAGTACAAATTATATTATTAGTAACTTTGGTGAACTTAGGAAAGTTTTTTCCTGTCAAATTATAAAGGAGAATATATCATTTGTAGAGATGAGCACTTCGAAGACTTCTCGTTCTGGCATGGCTTTAAAAAAAGAAATGCAGCTTGTGACATCTGCTCTACAACAGCTCTCACTAAACATGGATGATTTTAAGGAGAATTTACAAAACCTCAAGGAAAATAAACAGATTCTCTCAAGGAACTTGTACAGCAGCAACAATCCAGAATAACACACTTAGAAACATCCCTGAATGATCTTGATGGAAGACTGAAGGAAGAAGAAAGCCAGAAAGATTTTTTTATCAAACAAAACACTTGGCTTCTCAATAAAGTGGATGACATGGAAAACAGGAGGAGAAGGTCAAATATAAAGATTTTTGGCATCCCTGAGAGAGTTGAAGAAGAAGATATTTCTTCCCCGAATACCTGGATTCCAGAGATTTTAGATTTAAAGGAAGGTCTATCCTTTGGTATTGAAAGGGCTCATAGAGCTTTAGGAAAGCCAGTGTCAACATCCTCCTCTATTCCTCCCAGATCAATAGTCATAAAGTTTGTATCCTATTTGGACAAGGAGTTGGTCCTAAAATTTGCCTGGGGGAAGAGTCCATTAAAACTTAATCAAAATCCAATTAGGTTTGATAACGACTATTCTACCAGGGTTTTGGAACAGAGGAAAAAAGCTTGGCCATTAGTAAAACTGTTAAAGCAGAATAACATCAAAACTCAGCTTGTCTTTCCTGCCAGAATAAAAATTGTATATCAGAATGAAATGAGATCATTTAATGCTCTAGAGGAAGCCACTGCCTTTATTAAAAACAATAACATTATTTCCTTACCTGAAGATATGGAATGGGCATCTACATCTCTGAAGAGAGTTACTGATAAATCTTCTTGGACTGATGTTAAAAAGAAAAAAACAAAAAACTGAGTCAAAGATTGCTTTTCCCACTAAATCTCTCAAAGCATCTACTGCAACTGGACTTTAGCTTGTTTTATACTTGCTAAATTTTCAAGTAAGGTATGTCATGACAATATTTTTCTTATTGTTTTTTTCTCTTTTTGCTTTTTTCATTTCTATACTTTTTTGTTCATATAATTGAACAGTAAGCTATCTTTGCTTTTATGACCTTAAGATGACATGCTTCATTTCAAATAATATATAGTCCTTTGCCCTGCTAAATGCTCTTCCGAGTTATTACATAGACATAATCACTGCTTAGATTACTTTATCAAAACTGTTTTGGATACATGAGATAACAGGGCATATATATGATTTAGCATATATTAACTAGTTTCTTTAACATTTATAACTTCTGATTGTTTCAAAATAAATATTGGTACCTGTGTGAACAAAAAGCTATTTGTCGGCTTTTGACATAAATTGGGTCTCTCTGACAGTTATATGCTTGTATGTTTTATGTCACAAGGTTTGTAAATGGTTACAAGTTATGTTTCCTGTGTGCTCCTGGTAAGTGCTTGCTTTAGAAAATGACTTTGTATTTAAAATAAGAATGATGACATGAATTTATGGACTGTTCTGCCTATTAATTAGAAGCTTTAGCTGGGATCTGAAAGTTTTTATGTAATGGGAGAGGTGTGTTCTTTTTTAAAATGCTTTTAAATGACTGTTTTGGATACTCTAAATTTGCCGGTTATATAGGGTTTAGTTATGGGAAAGGCTGTATGAAACTGTTTTATTTTTTTTGTGTGTGTGTGTGTGTGTGTGTGTGTGTGTGTGTGTGTGTGTGTGTGTGTGTGTGTGTGTTGTATGGTTTGTGATGTCCGAAGGTGATTTCTTGTGTATTGAATGTTAATTTACTGACTGGAAGTATCTGACAGTTAAACTTTACATTTGTTACTGTAAATAAGCAGACTTTGTGATACAGTTAAAGTGAGGTAAGGAAACTGTACTGTGTAGCGTGCTGGGCGGGAAAATGTCAGTTTGAAATTTAAGAAGTGAAGCTTTCTTACTTAGCTCATGACATCATGATTTCTATGCATGCAGATCAGATTACATTACATCTAATGTGTATATGCAAACCTAATTGTGAATGTCAAGTCTCTGATTGTTTAACATAGCATAGTAGGATTCTTTTACAAGAATTATGAGCTACATTGTCTGCAAACATATTCATGGCTCCTTTTTATAACAGTGACTATATTTTGTGATCAAATATATACAGAAATGTTATTTTTTTCTTGTAAACAATTAATTATAGCCACTATTTCTAGTGAATATACTGGAGTTTTTTATAAACAGATCTTTACAAATAACTTTCCCATGCAGTTAGCAAGTGTTTAGTATAGGCTTACATATTTACAGAAAATGCTTATGACTAATGTTAATAATTGTAAGGATACTCAAATACCACACTAAATCCTAGCAAATATATGTGTGAATAATTTTGATTGAATTATAATTACTTTGTATCTAATATGTTGATTTTCTTATTGTATCCTAGATATTATGTATGTTTCAGCTGCCATGTTTTCAGTTATTATAAAGTCATGTTTTTTGGTATATTAGCACTTTAAGACAGGGAAAGAGCTCAATAATATCTATGACGTGTGAGAATACAACAAACAAGTTATGAGTTTCAGTATTACCCTATTACTATGATAGATATTTACTGCTATTTCTATCTTAATTCTGTCTTTGAGTAATTCACTTTTAAGACCTGTTATCCATAATAAGTTTTATATAAATAATTGTTTTTACTAATTTTTATCATATTACCTGATGCCAGTTAATTATTATTGATTTTAGTCAGTCATTTAAACATCTGCTATTCCAAAAGTTTAGGAGTTAATTAAGGACAAATATGTCTTATGGAATATTTATAAGAATCTGTGCTAACATCTTTTGGGAATGACACACACTCACTATGTGCCAACACCCAATTCTTGTGAAGTTTTTATTTAGTGGGAGTTTGTCATGATAAGATTTATTCAGAGGGCAAGTAAATACAAATGCTAAATGATTCTTTGATTTTTTCTGCCATTTTGAAGTTTTTTATTAGAACTAATACAGATGACATGCTTAGGCATTTTGGGTAATCATTTAGATTGTTAATAAAGCTAATGTTTCCTTAGTCTATTAAGCACTAAATTCAGATTATATATATCCTAATATGTCTATTGCTTCCTTAGTGAATAATTACTGTATAAATGCTAATGCTTCTAATAGTGTATGTAACTTATCTCTAAAACCTAACTGGAATCAATATCTGATTAGTTGTTTAACACTACTATTTTTCTCTTAATTTATAATATATTCTCCATTTTTTTACTTTGTTTTCATTGGTTAAAACCAACAAAGGTTGATGGTTGGGATAGGTAGTCTGGCATATTTAGTTTTATTGGCTAGACTAGGAATTTCATGTATAGGGTGTAGTAAAGTTTATATCAGAGTGAAATATGTTAATTTGTTGTTATTTAACTGTTTTTCTAGTTTTGAAATGCCTGACAAAATTGTTTTACTTTTATCTTTCATGGGAAATGTTATTTGGATTTAGATAAATAGAAATATAACAATTGATATTCTGTTGTCTATTCAGGAAGAGTATTATGTATACATGATTCTATTAATACAAGTTTCTTTATTATTTATCTTTAAAGAACTCTGATATGGATTTAACTTTCATATCCTTAAATACTAATGGCTTAAACAACCCATATATGAGAGGTAACCTACTAAGGTATCTTAAACTAAACAAGGCTCAAGTAGTTTTTCTCCAAGAGACACACTTTAAAATAAATTACACAATTATGTGGGACCCTAAGGAATACACAATACTTGCACAATCTTCTTATAAAAATAAGACCAGAGGAGTAACAATTCTATGGAAAAAGACTTTCGTAAATTTCCAAATTATTTACAAACATGTAGACAATGATGGACTCATGGCCTTAGTTATACTTAAGTTTAACAATAGAATTTGGACCCTGGCTAGTTTATACTGGTTCCCGGGAATGGGGTTTGGACTAGCTAAGAAACACTTAGACTTTATTACAACTACTTCTAAAGGTAATATTATACTAGGAGGTGATTTCAACTGTATCACAGATATTACAGAAACCAATAGGAAATCTCCTAGACTATCGTCCTCAGCCAAACAGTTATAAAAATGGACAGAAATGTTTAAATTAAAAGACACCTTTAAAGCTTTGGGACCAAATTCTTTACTATTCTCACACCAAGACTACAGACACGGCACCAATACTAGAATAGATAAAAATGTATATCCCACAAGATCTTTATTCTAAAATCTTGAATTTTTCAATACAACCTTGTCCCTTTTCAGATCATAATTCCCTGTTGTTAACAATACACTTGGAATTCAATCAATTAGCTATTACTTCAAGGATTCCTTCATATATCACAAAAATGAAAGACTTTAAATCTTGGATAACTTCTGAACTTCAGCTTTTCTTAGAAATTAATTATAAACCTGAAGCAAACACAATTATGGATTGGGAGTCTCTTAAGGCCTAGCTATATGGTAAAACCATTAGCTGGTACAAAAATAAAATTAAAGAATGGGACTCAGAGTTACAGCAACTCCAAAATCAAATATTATCTCTTAAATCTAATAAGAACTTAATTGCTTTAGATAATAATAAGAAAATAGAAGACACAAATAAGAAATACAATGAAATATCGAAATTTATAGATTGGCCCTTCTTCTATAATCTCTCTCCTACATAAAACACAAACATTAGCAAATACATTAGCAACTATTCCTCCTTCTTGGAGACATTCTCTAATTTCCCCTATATTAAAAGAGAATAAGAACCCTAATAATTGCAACTCATATAGACCAATTTCTTTGTTGAATAATGATTATAAACTATTTATGTCAATTATAGTCAATATAACGAAAATACCCATATCTAAAATAATAAAGACCAAACTGGTTTCATACATAACAGGCATACACAGGAAAATATTAAAAGAGTATTAACACTGATAGATTACCTCAATAGAGAAAACCATAAAGCACTGATAATAGGTCTAGATATTCAAAAGGCCTTTGACTCCTTAAATTGGGGTTATTTATTTAAAGTCTTACTGTTATTTGATTTCCCCCTTTTTTATAACAATGATAAAGAAAGTCTATGAAAATAATCTAGCATATGTCAAATTAGGTCCCTTTACTTCCAAAGCAATCCAAATCATTAGAGGTACTAAACAAGGATGTCCCATGTCCCCTAGCCTATTTGCTCTGGCCATAGAAATGCTTGTCATTTTAATACGTAATAACCCAAAGATAAGAGGTATAAATATATATGACCAATATATATCTAAAATAATGATGGTTGCTGATGATGTCTTACCTTACCCAACTCTAAGGAAGTGTTAGGTGAAGTGACTATAGTAACAACAAATTTCCAAAAAATCTCAGGACTCACCTTCAACAAATCTAAATCAAAATATGTATTATTAAATAAAAAAAGAACATACATGTTTCAGTTAATCATATTATTGGAAACCAAGTTTCAACTCTAGACTATTTAGGAATAGTCCTAGGTAAGAATATAGAGGAAACCTTACAGCTTAACTATGCTAAAGCCATAGACTTAATCAAGACATTAATAAGCAAATGGAATAATTTGTTTATAACATTTGATGATAGGTTACAACTGATAAAAATGGTTTTGTTACTTAAAATATTATATATAGCACAAGCCCTTATACTTCTACCAGAAAAGAAAATCCTTAAAGAAATCACTTCAACTCTGATGAAATTCCTATGGTACCCAAAAAGAAATATTGAGTGGCATATTCTCATCATATCAGAAAATGGGAACAAGGGGGTTAAAATTCCCAGAGATTGAAACTTATATAAAGGCATCTATAATTAAAATAGTGATGAATTGGATAAATCCTAGATACTATTCCAATTGGAAATAGTTACACTCCATTATACTTCTTTATCAAAAAATGCTTTGTTATCTGACAAAGATAAGATAGGGCACTATTTAAGTTTAAATTTACAGTATAGTACAACAAAATTAACTAAACTAACACTAATAAACAATATTTTTGATGTGTTTAGAAAATTAATTGACACAAATCTAGATATAATACTGTGGCATAGATTTTTAATACCATTTACTATTACAAGGGATTTCCCTGATAAAACACATAGAGAGATTTTTGGTTTATGGGAAAACAGTAACCTATTTTTTGGTTGCAATGTATTGACAAGCAACACGCTTTGAACACAGAAAGCATATTGTCAACCTATGGCCTATCCCCTAATGACTGGTTGGTTCTTCAGAGTGTCACAGCATACACCAAGGATCTGTGTAGAATAATACATAACTCATCCTTCAAAACCGTACCAAAAGTTATAAACTGGATTTTTGGAATTCTATATAAGAATATCAATGTTAAGAATGAATTATCATATCTATATAACACTTTGTCTATAAGACAGCTCTTAAAGATTCTTACTGGCAATACCTAACTAAAGGGTTTCAAGTATCATTATCAATGGAAGATAAACATTTTATTTTCAGTTAAACAAACTTCTTATTCACAATTCTGGAGGATTTTTCATTGGAAATTTCTACACAGATCCTTTTTGACACCTGAGAAACTCTCAAAAATGAACCCTTCAAACAGCAAGTTATGCTGAAGATGTCATCTATCCACTAATGCAGACTGGTCTAATATTTTTATGACTGTACTAATATTAAACCATATTGGAATGAGATTAACAAATTTCTTCAAGCTATCTATACTGATATATTTGTTTTGACAAAGTCTTTAATTTTATTGAATGTTGTTAATAGTAATAATATGAAAAAAGATGACCTGTATTTGTTGTGGACAATGTTAGCGATAGCCAGAAAATGTATAAGTAGACGATGGAACTGTAATGTAGCACCCACAATGGAGGAATTCCTATCATCACTGAAGAAATGCATACTAATGGAGAAAAAAACTAAAGAGTTAAGAACTTTTCCTAAGCCATTGGTTAATAGTCCGTGGAGGAAAGTTTTGAATTTGATTGATACCCTACAGATGGAACAAAACTCTTCCTATCATAGTTTATATATTAACTAATTATTTAACTACAAATGTTTTTTATCTGAATCCTTTTTGTCAGGCTGCATGTAAATACTGTAAATAGTTATTGAATTTTATGAATGTATTAAATTATTGTATTATTTCATCAAAATAAAAATCACTTGAGTAAAAAAAAAAAGACACAGCAACAATAATGGTGTTTTCTTAAACTCTGTTCCTCTCTAAATCATTATGCTTGCCCCACCTTCACAAAACCACACTGATCCAGAATTATCAAATTTGGCAACACCTTTGTCATTCTCTTAGTTAATATAGGCATGTATACTTTATAATCATGGTTTAAAATTGAAATGGGTCTATATGAAGCTGGGTCTGAAGGGTCATTTTTCCAAGATACTGGCACTGTCCTACCTTTTTATAATATTGTTAAACAAAACCTTCCAGATCTTTACACTTTCTTCCCTCCCAACCCTTCTGAACCTCCACTGGAATACCATCCATTTCTGAAGACTTCCCTGTTAACTGATTATACATTCCCATTTTATCTCATCTCTTCCAATCCTAGCGATTAAATTTTGTACCACATCTTCCTCTAACCTTGAAATAATCAAAGCTTCCATAAATCTTTCAATGTGTGCCTTTTCGTGGCTTCCACATTCCTTGCTTATACAAATTTTCATACATTTTCAAAATATCTCTAATATCTCTGTAGGATCTCTGGTTATTTTTTTGTTATACACTCCCAAAGTTTGGTAACAACTCTTACTTTCTGTTGCCAATGCATATTATCCAAATACTCCTGTATACTCCCTTTACCATCTTTCCCTTAATCTTCAGTTTGTCAAACCCTCTTAAATAATTCGTATTAATTTCTCCCCACATCTTTTGCATGCTCATTTCTATCCAAATGTGTTGCCTGTAACACTGCCATTTGCACCATACACTTCTTAATATAATTCAATACTCTGTTTTTTGTCTATATCGCTAAGGCCATTTACATTCCATAACAGGGACAGAAAATCCATTATGACAAAGCTATTACTCTTACCTGTTATACATGAATGTACATTTCCAGTTTGTAGGTTGCATGCACACACTAATATTTGACAGGCTGATCTCTTATGTGGTTGCTTCTTCTCATCTTTCTTTGAGCCTGTGTCACATTTTTCAAGACTTCAAGTTTTCCTCTCCAGATATGAGCAGTTTCTCTGACCTGATGGCAGCACCCAGAAGCATTACATGGTATAAAATAAAGGTTACCCATGCTAAAATGCATGGTAGAGCCTATGTTTCCAACTACACTGATTACTATCTGTTCTTTTCTATTATGTACTGCTATCACAAATGTGAAAATAAGCTTGCATGCTCCCAGTAAATATCAACTTTTAGCCCTAAGAAAGTGCACTGGCTACCTTTACATAAATAAACTAAACTGTGCATAATTACATTAAATGCATTAAAGTACTAAGACTGCTGGGGAGGCAATTACTTGTCAAACTTATTCACTTCCCAAAGTTTCAAACTTTAGTTATTTTTATTCAACTGCTTGCCAATGTACCTTTAAATGTTAATTACATGGTACCTTGTAAATTTCACTCAGTAGACAATGTTCAGGTCTCTCAAACTTAATAGTTTGCACCTGTAGACTTCGTGTCTTCCACTGAAAGGCTTCATTGGAAAAACAGCGAATTACTTTGCAGATACAAAAAAAAAAAAACTACCATTTTCCATGCCTTTCATCATTCGCCTTATTTTTAAAACCCATTCTCTTAAAATAGTCTATCGCTTACACCAAAGACATAAATCTAGACATCCACCACTGAAAAAACAGAGGAGATTATCTTAATTCTACATATAATTATGATTTATACAGTTTAGTATCCCCCAATCCAGCAGGTAAAGATCACAACATTATATTCATTAACTTTATATCCAACAAAAAATATTTTCTTGCTGCAACAGCATTAACATATATGTCAGTCATGGATAAGACCCCCCCCCCCCACACACCTCACATTAAATATCTCTGAATGCACACTATGCAAAACCACTTTACAATATAGCATGCAATTTACATCATGACTTTTGTACACAAATACTACTTGCTTATTCACTCCTTTTAGTGTTCTCCTAAACATTAATTACATGCAAGTGGGGTATATGGTTTTTAGCTCACCAACAAGTTTAACATGGTCAAACATCTGGTCCTTCTCAGCCATTTTTTTTTTTTTTTTTTGCAAAACTACATTTCACAAATCTGTTCCTATATTCAATTTGATTTATGCTGTATAGCCCCCGCACATTGAGTCTGGTCTTATTCCTGATCATCTCTATATCCCAACACCCTTCTCTTGTTCAAGTCTAAAGTACTCCTTGTTCTTGTATTAAAGCCTTGTGTTTGTCACTCAAGCAATTTCCATTGAAACAATGAAAATAAAGTCACTCCGAGTTTTTTTTTTTTTTTACACTGGAAGAATGAGAAGCAGATTCCTCTTCTGCTTGCTGACTCTCTTTTTGTTGGATAAACATTTTATCATTTCCTCCTTAGTCTATTCTGCATCACAGATGTCTTTGATACTCCAAAATAAATCTGAAAACAGCTGGATACAGAAGCTTAAATCTACAGTTGCATCTCTGCACTCCCTGACTGTAGGGATAAACTTGCTTCTCTTCGGCCTGGTGTACAGCGAATAATCATTTTTCATGAATGCTGTGCTGAGACCCCAATTTCTAATACCTCCTTCTATCACAAATTTTGCCAGTGGCATTTTTTTCTTCTGGTATGATTGCATATTTACTAAAAAAGGTCTTGGCTACTTTCTCACAGCCAGATAATGAATATATACACTCTGAGCCTTTTAAATTAACAAATCCTGCTGTGAAACACTAGTCCAGTTGCTTGTTTGTACCTTCCTAATATCTGTGCAGCCTGCTCCTTACAGTTTTTCTGGGACAGCAGAAAATACCCATTTTTCTCTGTGTCTTCAGTCTTCTAATGCTAAGATTTTCTGAAAACAGCTCTTCTTGAGAAGCCTCATGCTCAGCCAGTCTTTTGTTCAATTCAACATGTGATTTTTGCAGTTTTACAATATCATCTGAATAGCTCTTTAAAGCTTCCTCTATTGTCTCAGCACTTTATTTGACTTTATATATTCCTTCATTGTCTTGGTTACTTAAGAAACCTCTTGAGTGCAGTTAATTGATTTTTCCTCTAAATTACTGAAAGCCAAAAGTTGGCAACTGAACAGCTTTTTGCTGAACAACTGCAGGATTCTTCCTAGAATTTTTTTTCGTCCCCTTTTCTGGTTGATTTTCTCTCAGTTTCTCCAAATTTCTTTTTTTTTGGTATGAAGGCAGTGTAACAGTGTAAGTACTAGCCAGTAACTGGATTTTCTTTATTTTTTGTTTTTTTTTTTCAGTTTTTGTTTTCACACTGGGAGAGCTGTAATCAGCTTGTTGATTAGTATGCAGCCATCATGGAATTTCCCCACATGACTGTGATGCTCTCTGTTATGACCTGCAGGGTTGTTTCCTGACTGTCACAAATGTTTTGAGAGTTTGAACCACTCATCTATGTTATGTTTATGTACCACTTTGCTTCCTTGGGATTCTAGTTTTCTTTGCCCTTTCATATTCAAGATATGTGCCCCCAAGTACATGCCCAAGGTATCCATGGACAAGGTCTGGTTTGAGGGAAGCAGCCTAAAGGACATTACCTCATTCTTTCTGAGATGTTGTATCCACCAGTCCAGTCATCTCTTAATACAGGGTAAAGCTGAAATGGGATGCTTCAAGCAGTGAGGATGTTGTTCCAGGTATAAGCTTTCTTATAAACAGTCCAGATCGAGGTACAATAAGCAAAGTGGATGCCACATAGAGCATAATGCTCAGAAGCTCCTTGGTTGCTACCATTGGTTTCCTTAACATGTCCTGAAACAAAGTAGAAAGGGACTGCACTGTTTCCTTTGGTAGAGAAGCCACTGCAGAGATGGTGTCCAAGAGGGCACCTAGAAAGACTACTGTTTTCGCTGGGCATATGTTTGACTTCTGCTTGTTCAGACAGTCTATGGTGTCTTTCACAGCCCTCCACATCTCATCCTGAGATTGTGTCTGAAGCAGGCATTCATCCAGAGAGGGGTAAATATGGATCTACCTGGTTCTGCAGTGAGCTATGACTGGTGCCAGACATTTTGTAACAATTGTGGGTACACTAGTCACAATAAAGGGCAAGATGGCAAACTGATAATGGTTTTCTCAACATTATAAATCTTGGGAAGTACCTCTGTTGTTTAAAGACAGGGATGTGAAGGTGGTTTTCCTTGAAACCCAGGCCTATAGAGTTAAAATGTTACATACTGGAACTTTAATAATCAGTTCATAAGTAACTACTAGACAAACTGACCAGGTAGATTATATGTAACATTGCCACTGCAACTGACATTACTTCCTATCTCTCTCCATGAGGGTTTGTGTTTCAAGACCAGAAGTGTATTTGCAGTTACCCATCTCTTCATCAATGATGTATTTGAAGAGGGTGAGGGGTCTATTTTGTTTAATAAGATGGGGGCATCTGTTCCACATTACAGGAATTCTTTGAACAAAGCATCACACCAGTAGGTTTATATTTTGGTGACGTTTAAGGTGTTTTGTACAACTGTTCATGGTTTTGTTGGTTTTGTGAATATGAAGAGGGTGCTCAGGATAGAATCACCCTAAGGAGGGTTTATAAGACAATGGGGCAATACAAAGCTGTAAGGCATTCTACATAGGTAATGGAACCCTACATTTTGTATCATGAACATGCCATTAAACAACTGCAACTTAGCTACAGGGAGGGCAGGATAAAATGGTAAAAGCAACTACGATCAGCCAAGCACAGACTATTTTACAGTTGGGTAAGCATGCCATAAATGTGATTATGATGGCAAGGATCCAGGATTGCAGCAATAGGGACAGTTATCAGGTGGCATTCTACGCTGAGATCCCAGAACCTGTCTGAAGATACAAAGTCTCAACTCATAATGCAGGCTTAGATAAGGATTTGCTCTCTGAACTCTATCTTACAGTGTGCTTAATGAAAAAAAAATTGACGGAAGAAAGAAAAAACTATGGAGTCTGTTGAATCCTTCCAGACTCCTATTGCCAAATACGCAGAAACTGCCCTCCTACGCAAGCACCTTTCTATGGAAAACAGTGAAAAGAAAAATATACCAAAAATACAAAGGATATACAGAAAAACTGTCAGCAGTTGGCTACATGAAGGTCTGGTGGCCCCCAGGGTTCAGCCCCCAGCAGGGGCTAGCTAGGACAATACCAGCCTTCTTCCCTTCACCTGCTCCCGCCAAGAAATTCCATTCCCTAACCCTTTTCTCACTGTCCAGAACAGGTGGCTGTCAGTTTTCCACCAGAACTGGACAAGCACAACTTTGGAGCAATGCACATTGTGACGCCCGTGCCCTTGCCCAGCAATCAAGGAGCCTCAATCCTCACCACTAACACCAGAGAGGGCATCTCATATGAGAGGAAAGGATAACAAATACACACAGTATTGATCACAGTCAGCCCGGGGATGGTCACTCCCTTGCTCCCCAGGTCCCCAATAAGATTCCCCACTGGCACAGCTACATGGTCCAGATTTCAGCCTAGCTGGGCAAGCTAAAATCTCCAGCACCCTCTCTGTCCAACCAGTGCTTCATGTCCCTGCACAAGTAGCTGACACACACACTTTGAGATAAGTTTATACAACCACACAGACACTCCTGGGGAAGGCTGGCACAGGTTCTTCAGCTGTGCCCTTTTTACCCAGACTATACGGTAGTAATTACTGCCACCACCCAGCTAATATTATCAGCTATCCAAAAGCCCTTAAAAAGGTATCCAATTATTACTGTGCAATATTATTATCCAATTGGTAAGTGTGACTAATCAGTCAAGGCTTATTAGAGTGACTTTGTACAATAAACTCTATAAATATGCAATGTACTCTAGAGCTTAATTTATCTCTACACAAACCAGCCAGAGTTAAAAAGGTTTTAAAATATTTACTAATACATAATTAAAACCACAAGACAATACTTTCTACTACACAGTGCTAGTCAAAAGAGTTCAGAGATCACACAGAAATACTTAAAATAAATGAGTAGTACAGTTTTGACACCACAGAAAAACACTTAAGTCTAACCTTTCTAATTCCTAGCTACTGCTACAAGAAAACACACTTCTAAAATAACTTACTTACATAGAGCAACAGGCAGTGCTGTGAGTTAGATAGTCAGACAAAAATGCTTAATAATCTCTGGTTCTCACTGTTTAAATTGAAACTGCAGTCCTGCTAAACATTACATCATCTTTTATACTTTCTTGGTGTTCTCATGCTGAAAGAAACTGCATTTACATTCTTTTACACTTAGAACAATAAAGGACATTCCACATGTAAATTCTGGTCATTAACTTTAGCCTTAAAACAATAGGCAGCATGTTTACTCCAGACTCATCGACTCCAAATTCTAACTTCAAAGGAACAGACATAAAGTAATTTTAATTTCAAAGGACCAACAAGAAATGCTTGACTTAGCTTTCTTTACAGCAGAGGGCAATGTTGCCACATTGTTTTAAGTTCAACAAGCCTGTGATTCACATTCATATTTACAAATGATAGAATTATGTATAAAATTCTATCTGGCTAGGCTGGCAGCCTTCACCCATCTCTACCAGTCTTCACACACATTACAAATTTTACTTGGTGGGTGTAGATTACATTTCACATCCAAGCCAAAAAAAAAAAAGAAAGAAAGAACTTGTTCCACTTATGCCAAAATACTAGGCACATCTGCCTGAATCAGTGGTGGAGAAGGAGTAGACAGATAATGCCCCGGCTACAGTCCAGGTGACCCCAGTTTGAAAAGTGGATCTGGTGCTTGACAGTGCAGACACAATGGATAGGTGTGCCCATCTGGGGGGAGGTACACACACTTGTATCACATCTGAGTGGTTGGTTTCCTCTTAGAGACTGGGGAAATGGCTGAGTGGTATTGCCTGTGAGTGGGCAAGCTTTTCTGCTGATGCCAGCTGGTTGCAGAAGTGAGAGGAAATACATCACTGACAATCACTACATGACCTACCCACAGGATGTTACTGGGAGGCAAAGGGAACAGACAGTAGGAGAAAACACTCAACAGCAGTATGCCGTTGCCTCTGGTGTTTCAGTCTCTCCTGCCCCAAACATGAGTCAGGCATTGAGGAGGTTAGATGGGTTCAGTAGTTCTAGTGTACAAGGACAGGCCCCTGGAGTAGCTGATTACTGAACTGTGAGGAGACAAAAATGAACATAAAAAAAGAGAGAGTAGGAACATCTAGAACCCCACCGAAATGTTAGTGCAAGGAAAGTACAGTTGTGTACACTTACCATAAATGTAGATGTTCAAATGTATTCACTGTTGCAGTCATCACATTTGGGTTATCTGCTTGCAGTAGCCCTCAGTCGGCCTGATTATCAAAGTCTTGGGTCCTGTGTCGGTTGCTGTCTCATCTTCCATGACGTCAGGTAGTCAGAGATATATAGCATGCAGCCAACGCCATTACATCAGTTTTTTCTTGCCCCAGACATCAGGTGCCACCATAATGGGAAGCAATTAAATATATATACAAGGTTACACCTCCAACAAAAAAGCAAATACACCAAAAAGCTTTAAGCATAGTAAAAAGGACTAGAGGTATAGCCAAAAGAAGTCATGGGGCTGGAGGAAGGGTAACCAGGACTGCAACAGTGAATACACTTGAACATCTACATTTATGGTAAGTGTACACAACTGTACTATGTTCTTCATGTTTCACTGTTGCAGTCATCACATTTGGGTAGATTTCCAAAGCTAAGGATGGGAGGAGGAAATTAGTATTAGGACCAGCTATAAGGTCATGCAAGACTACAGTGGCAAAACCAGCTCTGGATTTAGAGAAAATTGGCAAATGGTAATGCTTGGTGAAAGTATGTACAGAACTCCAGGTAGCAGCTTCTAGGATGTCCCTGGTAGGGACACCTCTGAGAAAGGCTGTAGAAGTAGATGCAGCCCTGGTCGAATGTGGTCTTATCCCCTGTGGGATAGGTTTTCCATGGTGTTTATAGCAGAAATGAATGCAATGGCCTATCCATATAGAAGTGGTTTGCTTTGAAATGGCCTTCCCCTCTGCCCCTGCAGCAAATGCCACCAGCAGCTGTTCAGATTTCCTGAGAGATTTAGTCCTATCCAAATAAAATCTAAGTTGTCTGTGCACATCTAAGGAGTGCAGTATACGTTCCCCTTTGCTCTGTGGATTAGAAAAGAAGGTTGGCAAATGAATGGACTGATTAAGAGCCACACTGGATACTACATTGGGCATGATGGAGGGATTGGTCCTGAGGGACACCCTGTCTGCTTGAAAGATGAAAGGCTCCACTGCCATAAGGGCCTGTAATTCAGACACCATTCTTGCTGAAGTGATGGCTAAAAGGAAGGCTGTTTTCCAAGGAAGGAATTTCAACTCTGCATTTGCAGCTGGCTCAAAAGGAGGTAGAGTGAGTTTTTCCAATACAATGTTAAGGTCCCAGGCTGGAGTTGGGGCTCTCCTGTGTGGTCTTAAGTTTTTGGCCCCTCTCAGGAACTGCTTGAGCAGTGGATGGGAGAAGAGGGTTGGTTCTGTGTTGTAATGAGCTGAAAGGAAAGGCCCTTGTGAAGCATCTCAGTTAAGTATTGAAGGATATGAGATAAACTGGGCGCTCCTGTGCCCATCCTCTGAGTTTGGTTCCAGGAACAGAATCTTTTCCATTTATCAGCATAAGGTTTTCTAGTACTAGGCCTCCTTGCCTCCAGAATGACATCCAACACTTGCTTACTGTGGGATGGTAATGGAGAGATCAGGTAATTAGCCAGGCTGCCAGGTTCAGGGTTTGAAGCTGAGGGTGTAGAATCTGGCCCTCCTGCTGGGACAGCAGGGTAGGGGCCTGAGGCAGGTGTCATGGTGCCAGCAGAGACACACTGCGCAAGAGGGGGTACCAGTGTTGGCGTGGCCAGTCTGGTGCAATCAGTATCGTCCTTGGTTTGTCCTGTTTGATCTTTAGTAGTACCTTGGAGAGGACAGGCAGGGGAGGAAAGGCATAAATAGATACATTTTTCCAGGTGAAGGACAGGGCATCCACTTTCCAAGCTTGTTTGTGGGGAGTCCTTGTGCAGAATTTGTCTAATTGGTAGTTCTTGGAGGAGGCAAACAGGTCTATCGCTGGGCTCCCCCATTTGTTTATCAACATGTTGAATGTCTTTGGTTCCAGTTTTCACTCGTATGGGTCCATGGCATTTCTGCTTAGTTCATCTGTCAGTGTATTTAGCTTTCCTGGCAGGAATTGAGCCTGTAGGTGCACTTGGTAGCTCAAGGCTGTGTTCCACAGAGCCATGGCTAGTCTGCAGAGAGGGTATGAGTGGGTTCCCCCGTGCTTGTTTATGTACCACATAACAGTGGTGTTGTCCGTCTTTACCATTAATTGTCCTGGAAGAATGTGGTCCTTGAAGGCTGTCAGAGCATTCTGTACAGCTAACATTTCTTTTTGATTGATATGCTGGTGCATTTGACTTGGTTTCCATTTGCCCTGAATGCACTTCCCAGCCAAGTGAGTCCCTCATGCATAGTCTGATGCATCTGTTGTTAGGGTTTGGGCAGCAGGGGGTAGAGTGAATGGCAGTCCCTTGTTTTGGTGGCAGGCCTCTGCCCACCAAAGGAACTCTAACTGTAGGCAAGGTGTGATAGGAATCATTGCTTCTAGATCCTGAGAATGTTGACACCATAGGCTTTTTAGATACCATTGTAGTTTCCTCATATACAGTCTTGCATATGGAATTAGGAGAATGCAGGAGGCCATGAACCCCAAGGCATGCAGTATTTGTCTTGCAGATAGCAGGGTCTTTGTGGCCATTAGTTTGAAGTAAGCTGTCAAATGAACTTGTTTCTCTGGCATGAGGAAAGCCATCTGGGAAGTTGTGTTCAAGCTTGCTCCCAGAAATACAATTTGTTGGCAGGTTACAAGATGTGATTTCTTTTCATTTATGGTGTACCCCAGAAAAGTTAGCACCTTTTGTACAAATGCCAGATGATTCAATAGTATGTCCTGGCTTTCTTCCTGAATTAGACAATCATCCAGGTATGGGCATATTTGAATATTTCTTTGCCTGCAAAATGCAATGATTGGAGCTAGGCACTTTGTGAATACCCTGGGTGCAGTAGATAAGCCAAAGGGCAGTGCAGAGAACTGATAGTGCATGAAGCCTGCTTTGAAGCATAGATATCTTCTGCAAGATTCCTTGACTGAGTTGTGCAGGTAGGCTTCCTTTAAATCCAGTGTTGCCAACCAGGCATCCTTGCCTAGCATAGAATCAACTGGTGAAGAGTTAGCATCTTGAATTTTGGGATCACCAAAAAAGTGTTTAGGATCTAGAGATCCAGGACAGGACACCAGGAGTTGTCTTTTCTGGGCACCAGGAAAAGTCTTGAGTAGAAACCTTGTCCCCTTTCCTCTTCTGGGACTGTTTGAATAGCCCTTATACTTAAGAGAGAGAAAACTTGCTTTTGAGCCTCTGCCCACTGATTTGGGGGTAGATCTGGCCAACCATTTGGGGTTGGTAAAGTGTGGAATTGGATTCTGTATCCTTGGGAAGCTATACTTAAAACTGATTTGCCCTGGGTAATGAGTTCCCAGTTTTTTGCCTGCAGAGCAATCTTTCCCCCCTAAAGGAGCATTCAGTTGAGAAGGACTTGGAAGTTTTAAAGTTAAGTCATTGTGACAGTTTACCATAGGGGGGAGTCTTACTACTCCTTGCTTTGGAAGTGGGAGCCCCCCACTGCTTAGTTCTGTGCGTACCTTGGGACTGAAGCCTGGGTGTTCTGCTGGTTCTGGGTTTGGACTGAGAAGGCCTGGATGAGTCAGGAAAGGACCAATTCTTAGAAGGACAATGCCTACTAAATCTGGCTGCACTTGCAGGAAATCTTTAACAGTTTGCATAAATTTGGATTTTTCCTCCATCTTTTTAAATACTTCTTCTGCTTTGTTGCCAAACAGGCGGTCCTGGTTTAAGGGAGCATCCAGCAATTTTGCTTTAACATGATCTGGCAAAGATTGCTCCTTAAGCCAAGCATGCCTTCTAAGTACAGAACCAGCGATAGCAGCCCTACAATATGCCTCTAGTGAATCAAAACCACAATGCAAAGTATGTTTTCCAACTTGTTCAGCAGAATGCATTAAATCCTGTAAATCCTTATTTTCAGCACAGTCAGGAATCAACATCATTTTCTGTTTAAGCAATCCAGTAATATGCTGCTGAAACGTTAACATATGAAACTGGTAGTTTAAGGCCCTAATGGCCAAGGTTGAAGAAGTGTATACCTTCTTACCCCATCTATCCAGAGCCCTGGAATCTCTATCAGAGGGGGTAGGATTTTTCGCAGTAGTAGCCTTAATGCCCTTGGGTCCCTGTGAAATGGTCTCAAGATCCGCAGTAGGATTTTTAAAGAGGAACTTGTGAGAGTCAGGAACCCTATAATATCTATCTGGTTTTCTGGGAGCAGGAGGTAAGGAGTCAGGGGCCAAGCTAGATTCCGAAAAGGCATCATCAACAATGTCCAGTACAGGGGGGACTGCTAAAGGTCTGTGTTGTGGCAGGAAAAAGAAATCCCTAAGCCTCTTTTTACAATCAGAGTAATCCTGGCTTTCCCAGTGAAAATGCACCCTAAGAGTATGCAAGGTTTCACCAAAAGAGAAATCCTCTGGAGGGGAAGCAGAGGGAATAGAGTCCGCTGCATCAGAATCTTCATAGGTAGATAAGGGTAAATCCTGGTCATCAGAGGAAACAGAAATTTCAGAATCCTTTTCAGAAGAATCATAATCAAATTCAGTCCTAGGTCTCTTAGAGGGGGAAGGCTGGCTTCCCCTGATTAAAGTAATAAGGTCTTCAGTCATTCTTATCATTTGTTTTTTAGGCACAGAGACCTGACCATGCGGTCTGGGTGTCGGTTTTCTAGGCATGAATCGAGTTTTAGTTCTTGAAGAAGAAGATGGCATTGGTTTAATATGCAAGTCAGTAGGCCTGAATACACCCTCAGAAGCCAG
The DNA here is from genome assembly GCF_019279795.1 of Protopterus annectens. Classification (NCBI taxonomy): domain Eukaryota; kingdom Metazoa; phylum Chordata; order Ceratodontiformes; family Protopteridae; genus Protopterus; species Protopterus annectens. Next base: position 1,249,210,626 of record NC_056726.1, read on the forward strand.
TGCCTGCACAGCGGCTCCGGACCCATCCAAGGTAGAGACATCCGCAGGTTCCACAGTTGAAGCATCTCGCGGCATACCGGACTCCGAATGGGTCTCAGCTAAGGCCTGCGAATCTGAAGTATCGGGTATCAGGGGCTGCGAAAGCGCCTCACTGAGTACCGGCGTACTGGTGACTAGCTTAGGAGAAGAGTTGTCTGCAGTTTTGGACCTAGACGGCCTGTCTCTGTCTTTATCTTTGTGTTTTTTCGGAAAGTCGATAGTCGGGTGGCACACCAAAGCCATATCTGGGTAACTGAACAGAGTACCAAAATATTTAGAAGTGTAAATATACCGACGACGAATAGTTTGTTGTTTAAATAAGGCACAAAACTGACAGCGAGGTACGTCATGTTCAGGGCCTAGGCAAGAAATACAGTACGAATGAAAATCTTTATGAGGTATTTGCTTTCCACAAGAAATACAATTATTGACTTTTACTGACATCGGTTCAGAGCAAGAAAAAGCTTCCCCAACGAGGTACTTAGCTTTAGTTGAAGACTTCGGTTCTGAAACTTGAAAATGAAAATTTCAGGAGTCAGCCGACCGGCACTTGTGAACTGCTTCTACTTCGGGCACCACATGGCAAGAAAGACAGATGTAATGGCGTCGGCTGCATACTATATACCCCTGACTACCTGACGTCATGGAAGATGAGACAGCAACCGACGCAGGACCCAAGACTTTGATAATCAGGCCGACTGAGGGCTACTGCAAGCAGATAACCCAAATGTAATGACTGCAACAGTGAAACACAAAGAACATCTGGAAGCCTGCCAAACAATGCAGAGGATAAAGACTTTGCACTGTTAACAAGATGCAGCCTGTGGTACAGGGTTTGATTCCCTCATTCTTCATTTGCCTGCTGTGTAACCTTGAGCAAGTGCTCTGGTGTAACTGTAATATTGAGCTAAGCTTCTCAATAGTCATCTTGACTAAATGCACAACAGACTCCATTCCCTTCAGTCAGGAGGGTGAAGAGCTGTACTTCAGACTTATTCTTCCAAGAAAAGTAGTTTCATAGAGCCCCATTTTAGTCTTATTAAGGCTAAACATCCCACCTTGGAAACAATACCAACATCTTCCAAAACATAACATGCCTTCCAGGGTTCGATGCTCCTCACTCATTCTGTAACTACTGGTGGTGTCTTCATAATTTTCCACAACTCCTTCATCTCTAGGTTTGTACATCTGCATAATGATGTTGAACATCTTCATATCTTAGCAGCAATAAACAAGACCCCTTATCACATCCTGGCCAATGACAGGATTCCCACTATGACATCTGTGGGCCAGTAATCAAGGAGCCTCAATTCTCACCACTGACATCGGTAAGGGGCATTTGCCTGGAACAAAAAAGGATACACACAATATTTTCAGATGTGTCTCTCTTCACCAAGCATAATTTCCCTTAAGAACACACAGGGAGCACAACTAGTCCTGGAGCTGGGTTTTCTCCTCCAGGCCCCAAATAAGACTTCAACTTTCCCTCTGTAGAAACCAGTGCACTGTGTCCTTGTTCCAAGTAGCTGACACACACACACACTCAGATTGTTTTTTCGCACGCACACATACACACACACACACACACACACACACACACACACACACACACACTAAGATTGTTTTTTTGCGCGCGCGCGCGCACACACACACACACACACACACACACAAAGATTGTTTTTTCGCACGCACACACACACACACACACACACACACACACACACACACACACACACATACACGCACACACACACACCTGGGGAAGGCTGGCACTGATTTATCAGCTATGCCCAGGCTACAAGGTAATTCCACTGCCACCAGCCAGCTTCTTTACAGTTCTTAATAGGGTATCCAATTATGAGTGAAATTAATAATAATACCAATGGTAATCTGTTGACTACACAGCAAGACTTTCAGGAACGGCCACAGTATCACCAAATAACTATAAGTACTCGCAAAGGTTAAAATATTCTCTAAAAAGACCAGCCACAATGAAATGCTTAAATATATTTAATAATAACTAATAAAAGAACATGAAAATACTGAATATCTATTTACAATAAACACCAGAGTTTCAATCACAGAAAATATTAAAAGTAACATAGATGGAAAGATTCACACAGATAAAGAAAAACAATACTTAACTAATCTCACTATATTTTCCTGACAGATCTAAAGAATTACTATTCTCTGGTTACTTACTAAAGCAAGGCAAGATGAAGTAGGTGAGTGATCCTTTTATGTCAGTTTGCAGAAAACAGATTGCTCTGAGACTTCTGTCTCATCTAGTATTAAAACATCATTCCAGTGCTGGATTACAGAATGACATCACATACATATGGTCATCTGACTTCTGGTTCCCATACTACCCACCTTTACTAGAAACTGAACCAGAATCTCACACACATGTGTTACCATACATACAGACAGAGCTTTGCAAAGATGTGTTATAGCATCTGGAAGCCATAAAACAATTTCAACACTTTCATCCTTGCAGGGTAGCAATTAGTTCACTGCTAAGGACAATACAGCAGGATTCCTAGTCCTTGTTTTCCCAGACATTTTGTCTCTGGCTGCAATCAGAACTGTAAGATACAATCTTTCTGGCCTATCAAGAAATTTAATTTCTGACTATTTTTCAAAGTTAGCTGGACCGAGATTAACCTCTTCTCCTCCAGAATCCTCTGTTACAACATATTAATTCCAACAGTTACAGTACAGTCTAACATACAGGTGTATTCCTTTTTTTCTGTCCAGTAAGACCTACCATTGACATATTTTTAACACAATTAACTTTACAAATACATTTTCAACACAAGCACCTGTACAAATCAGTTTGATATACAAATGACATAATTCTTCGCAAAACTCCAACTAGCCAAGCTGGCATATGTTACACCTGCACCGCCCTACTCCCCCTGCATAGCTGGCAATACCTCACATCATCACAACTTACTCTCTTCCTTTACAACTACTAAGCCAGGCTTCTCAAAGACATTTCGTCTCAGGCTGCAGTTACAACTGTGAAATACAATCGTCATGGCCTAAACCAGGTAATTTATTTTCAGACTATTTTTCAAAGTTATCTGGACTGAGATTAACCTCTTCTCTTCCAGTATCCTCTGTTTCAGTATATTCATTTCAAGAGTTACAATACAGTCTGACACATAGGTGTCCAGCAAGACCAACTGTTGGTACATTTTTTTTAACACAAGCAATTTTAGAAATACACTTTCAACACAAGCACCTGCACAAATCAGTTTGATATTTCCAATGACATGTAATTCTTTGCAAAACTCCAGCAAGCTATGCTGGCATATGTTACAAATGGACTGCCCTCCTCTGTATGGCATAGCTGGCACTACCTCACATCGTCACATCTCTACCCTGCTCACTCAAGCTCATTTCTTAAGTGACTCTGTTGAAACATTGCACGAAAATGGAATGAGCTTGTCTGGGAACACATTAACCCATACCCTGTCTTGACAGTCCATCTTCATTGGCATTGCTGACCCCACTATGGTGCTGCACTGTCATGTCGTATGCCTGCAACCATAGGCCCCACCTTACTAACTTGTCACTTTTCTGGCTGGCTTGATGTAGCCATGTTAAGGGATTGTGGTCTGTAATCACACAGTGAATTTCCTTCCATGAAGGGCTGAAGTTTCTACAGTGCCCATTCTATGGCTAGACATTCTTTTTATACAGCTGCATAACATTCATCCCTGGGTTGGAGCCTACGGCTGTGATATACAACTGGGTGTTGTTCTTCCTCTGAGGAAACCTGGCTGAGTACAGCCTCCACCCCATGGTTCGAATCATCGACCTGCACAAGAAATTCTTTGCTGTAATCTAGACTGGCTAAGACTGGCTTAAGACAGAGAGGAGTTACTTTTTGATAAAATGCAAGACTGGAACAGGAAAGGATACAGAATGAAAGTGTTGTGATCGGACAGATTTGAGGACCCCTGAATCTTCCTTGTGTGAAGTTTGGCTAGAGAAACTGTGAGAAAAACTGACAGTATGTAACCTAGAACTTTGAGGAAGTCCCTTGCTGTATAAAGGACCTTGGGAGCAAGGTCCAAGAATTGGAGATGGTAGAAAGACTTTCTCTGGAGGGAAGAAAGCTACTACAATGGAGATACCCAGAAGGAATCCTGACTAACTTGTGAGATGGAACGAGGGAAGATTTCTATAAGTTTAATTTGATTCCTAGCCTTTGGTTTATGGAGAAAAGCATGGATACCTAGGTATTCTGAGTGGAGTCTACTAAGATAAGGCCATCATCCAGGTAAGAGTAAATGCGAATTCCCTGCAGTCTACAGAAGGCAATGACTGGAGTCAGGCATTTTGTGAAACTCCTGGGTCTGCAGATAGAACAAATGACAAAAGATGTAAAATGAAAGTGCTACCCCAATACAAAGAATCAAAGTATAGCTGTGCAAGAACTTATCAAAACAACAGATGTTCAAATTCCATACTGCTGCAATTGCCTTTGGCTATTTGGGTTGCTTCAACAACCAGGCTGCTTCAAAAGATCTGGCACCCTTCCACACCTTCTCTCTGGCTGCTGGTTGGCCAGCATCAATCAGATAAATAGTAGTCAAAATGGGTCTATATTATAATCTCGTAGGTTTAAAACTTCGAATCACTAAAGATCGAACTTTAGTGATCGAAGTCTTAAACCATCGAAACCAAAAAAAAAAAATACTAAATTAAAAAAAAAAAAAACTAAATACTATGTAGGCAGGGGGGGCAAGCCCCCGTGCACCTTCCACACCCCCCTACTTAAATATACAAACTCCGAGAATGCACTACATTGATGTAAATGGAAATCTCCCCCTATGGAGATTTTCCATTTAAACTTTTGATGTAGTGCACTTTCGGTATTCTTGTGTCGACAATATCATATTTGATATTGTCAGACTTCGAGATTTTAATATAGACCCGTCAAAACAAAGTGACTTCAGGGCTTTCTTGCCCATACAAAAATAGTTAGAAAACTCATCCTGAACCTCTAATCATATATAAACACAAAAGCATTTTCTATCAACAAAAAACAATTATGTATAGGAAAAAAAAGTAGGATAGCAGGTGGGTGTTGCTACTGCAGGAGTATGCAACTGGAAATGTAATGGTAAGTTCTTAGACAACTGTACTACATTCATCATTTCCACTGCTGCAGTAGCCTTTGGCTATTTAGGTTGATTACCAAAACTTATCCAACCTAGCAGGAGGAAGGATAGGGGTCCAGGAGCCCCTGGAGAATGGTCCATGCAAAGCTAGCTCTGAATCTTGAAAAGGAATCCAGCTTGTAATACTTAGTAGCTGTTAGCAGAGGGCCAAGTAGCTGCTTACAAAATGCTTCTAGAGTTCACCCCTTTCCAGTATGCCATTGTACAGGATAAGGCTGTCATAAAGTGTGCCTTGATACTGCCTGAAACATATTTTTTCATGGTGGGAATAATAAAAAGCAATAGCGGAGGACAGCCATCTAGAAATAATTTCAAGACAGGTTGTTCCATCATAAGAAATAAATAGATGATTAACTTTTGTAAAGGGCTTAGTTCTTTCAAGATAGGCCCCGAGCTGCCTAAGCACTTCTAGAGTATGTAGAATCTTTTCTCCATGGTTTTCAGATTCTAGGTAGAATACCGGGAGAGTGTTGGCTTGTTTCAAAGTAAACTCTTAAGACTACTTTGGGCATAAATGAGGGATTTGTTCTTAAAGTACCCCAATTTTTGTGGAATACAAGACAGGATTCACCCACCACAACAGCTCGCAACTCAGACATTTTTCTTGCAGGTATCGGCACAATAAGAACAGTTTTCCAATTACTGAAATTTGACTCTGCCACATGAGCAGGTTCAAATGGAGACAGTTAGTTTTTACAGCACAAAATTAAGGTCCTAAGAATGAGTAATCTTCTTTCTAAGTGGTCTCATCTGTAAAACCCCTTTCAAAAATTGTTACTTAAAACAAAGAGAGGTGGAGTCATGGGAGGCATGTTGAAATGGCATGAACCTCGATAAAGGAATAAGATAAGCTAGAGAATGGTAACTCATACCAGAAGCGCAGCTAGAGTGGGGAGAGGGGACAACTGCCCTTAGTGTTATTGCAGTCTGTCAATCCCAGTCCTCCTTTAATGCATATCAGCATTTAAAAGCTGGCATTGCATCTGTGGTAAAACCTGAGCACTGTAGAATTCCCTGTGTGGTCTAACTGTAGCAACTCCCTGTTACATTGTAGCAAGCGGTTTGCTACAGTATAAAACATTTCTTTGTTTAAACTAAAATCCAAGTTATGTAGTGCTCCATACGGAGTATAAACTGTAGTAAATGCTGCTAAAGTTTAAAAGTTTTTTTTTTCTTTCAAGTAAAACCTGAGCATTGTAGCACTCAGTACAAGCTTTAAAGTGTAGCAACTGCACAATTTGCAACTGCAGTTATTTTTTTAACTACAATGTGAGGGAGGAGGAGGGTCGGAGACATGGGTGCAGAAATGAGACCTGATTGGCTTATGGGGCAGGGGGGTGTATATATGTACACCCGACTGGTGTGCCAGGAGGAGGAGCACACTTTTCTGGCTTGACCGGGTACTATACAAGAGGAAGGCAATTAGCTTCCTGGAGTTTTGTATGCAGAAGTCGTTTTTTTCTTCACTTGAAAAGCAGAGGGGATAGTGCGCAACTTTGTGGGACTAACACAGGGCGCTAGCTGAACCAGCTACTCCTATGACTCTCACAAATATTTGAAAACCATCGATACATAATCCCTAATATGGCCCTAGTTATTAGTTAGGCACCAACTAGGAAATCTTTAGTACCTGCTGCGTATCCTCAGGAAAGAAGTACCTAAAGAGTATCAGAATCAAATCATCCAGGCAGTCCATTATAGATATTTGAAACTGGTGCACATCACACATCCCTGGTCTTGAGTGAGTAGATCCGATCTATGAAGAAGTTTGTGGCAACTGCCTCCTGGCCAATTCCATAAGAAGCAGAACCCCTGTTGTCTGGGCCTGAGGGGAGTTACAGCCAAGATTTTTGAAGAATCTCTCTGACTCTTGAGAATGACCCTGCATATTAGTGAAAAGGGTGAAAATATATCTATTCCCTCGGTTTACCTGTAAGAAACCCCAGAGCAGAATCTGAGTCTGTTTTTGAAAGGAGGTGAACTAATCTAGTTGAGGTGCTCCCACAATTAGATCAATCTCTGGAAGACCCTCTTATGCAATTTCCATTAGTGAGGTTCTATGTTGGTCCTGTTCAGCTTGTCTGTCATTACATATTGCTCTGACAGAATGTAAGATGCTTAGAGGATGAAGAAATGCTGAAGAGCTATCTCCCAAGTTATCAAGCCAGCTGGCACAGAAGGATGTACCTATTGTCCCGCTGCTAACTGAAGTGCCACATTATTGTGATTGCAGTCTGTAATCACAGGCAAATGCCTCACAGAATCCAAATAAAAAAATATGCACTCTGACTGGTACAAAGACAGGATGAAATAGATGTTAAATAATGTTAAGTTTTATAGAAAGGTTAGAATGCTTGACGTATTAAGGATGGCTGATGCACTGAAAACTGAGCTGAGGAATATGTTAAGAAATAAAATGTTGGATCAAGGGTTATTTGACTATTTTTATAAGGAACATCCTAAAATACCAGTTATACAGGGTCTCCCAAAAGTACACAAGAATCCCACTAGTCCACAGATAAGGCCCATAGTGGCAGGACAAAAGTGGTATACCAAAGCAATGTCTATTCTTGTGGAGAAAAATTTAAGACCACTTATTAACTGCAACACTCACATTTTGCAGGACTCTAGACAATATTTGTGTGATTTATATGATTTTACTAAGGCTGTTTTTGAAAAAAAGGTGAATGGTGTTTGGTACACTCGATGTACAGTCCTTATTCACTGTAATACCAAATACTATAGATATAGAGTGGGTTAAAAAAATTTACATGAACAGAACTGTTTCTCCACTGAGAAGGTTGAAATGCTATGTGCTTTAGTTAAGATGATTTTACATAATAATGTCTTCCTTTTTGATAAGGATTATAACCTGCAGATAGATAGCGTAGCTATGGGCACATCATGTGCCAATAGCTATGCCAATCTCATCATGCTAGTATGGGAGATGGAACATGTATTAGGTAGTACGTTAGGCAAACGTAATTTTCTACAGAAGATTCGTTGATGACCTGTTTTTCATATGGGAAGGCACTAGTAAGGAATTGTCAGATTTTTATAATTGTATTAATACAAGCACAAGCTTTTTAAAGTTTGTAATGACTTGTTCATATCGAGAGGTTCGTTTTCTGGATGTGTTAGTGAAGGTAAAGGAAGATGGGGCAATAGATACTATGACATACAGAAAACCATGTTACAAGAATACTTACTTGCATTGAAGTAGCATGCACCCACATTTTACTTTTAATAATGTGGTGAAGGGCAAGCTATAAGGACATCATGAGTTAATGCTAGTGAGGAAAATTTTAAGAAAGAACTGCGAGATCTAGAAGAAAGGTTTGTAGCAAGGTGGTATGATAAAAAGGAAGTATCTGATAAGTTAGCTGAAGTAATACAAAGAAGAAGGAATTAAGGAAGGCCTTATTTTTCTTCATATCCACCTGCATGTGTGAATAAGGTAGACAGATGAGCTTAGATGCAGGGTACCAATAACATATTCTAGGGACTCTAAAGGTGTAGTTGACATTATTAACAAACATTGGGGTGTCATGACCACAAGTACAGAACTGAAAGATAATAGTGAACGTCCCAGCATAGTTTATAAGAAAAATAAATCTTTAGGTCAGCTGCTATGTTACTCCAAGTGTCTTATGGGGTAGGATAGCAGGAAACGATGACATGATTCTTATAAAAATAAAAATAATACTAGACCTTGTTATAACTGCAGTTTTTGCAGTTATATAGATCAAGCAGGTGAATGTTTCACCCAGACCAGAACAAGACCTATACATTTTCAGTGGAGGCAACTTGTAACAGCAGTCATGTGGTTTAGCTAGCAGTGTGTAAAACCTGCAGAAAATTTTATGTAGGTAAAACAGACAGAAGACTAAAAGAAAGGGTAAGAGAACATCTGAATGATATAAGAAATACTATGGTTAGGAATGCATTAGCTAAACATGTAGCAGACACTTCTCCAGAGCATGTATTTAGGTTTTAAGTTATGCAGGAAAGTCTCAGGGGAGGTGATATTAGAAATGAAACAGAGTGCTTAGAAAGCAAATGGATTATTAGATTAAGAGCAAATATAGGGTCAGGACTTAATGATAAAGTACCATTGAAATCAATGTTGAAAGCATGTCCTCTTTTTAAATAAGAAGGGAGTTTTAACAAACTCCCTTTTAACCCCCCACCTTATCAACACATTCACTCTTTTTTATACATGCTTACTATTAGTATTGTATATACTTAAAATGTTATCTTTTGAAGAGTTTTATTAGAATGTCATTTGATTTTTTTTTCACTTTATTTAATGGGCATTGAAATAGTTAGATTTTATGCATCTGGATGAAGCAGTTGTAATACTGCGAAAACACTTATGCCTTTGCCTGTGCCTGTTTCCTGAATAAACTGTTGCTGGTTTTATGACAGCCTGGTGTTGCTTCATCTTACTTCTGCTTGTTGGATTTATTTTTTGGGTCGAGAAGCATTCATTCAGCACCCACTGGTATTATTGGACTTTTGATTTTTTAATATTTGTCTAGAACTCTAAAGTGGGAGGAAGGAGCAATTTATGTTAAAGATGTCTGACTTCCAAGAAAAGACTCTGCAAAGATAAGAAAGTTGTCTGAATAAATAGATGTAAGAGAATGACCAGAAGTCCACAATAAGCTGTTCTAGGAGCTAGGCTCTTTGTGAATACTCTTAGAGCTGTAGATATCCAAAATGTAAAACAAAGAACTGACAGTGGGACCCAGACAGAGAGAATATGAGAAGGGAAACATTCAAAATTTGTCTCGAGGCAAGTTCTTTCTTTGGAATCAAAATTTCAAATAAATGCCTTTGACCTAAAGGCATTGTATCTATTATTCATAGGGTTAGCATGTAACTGCAAAGGGAGAGACCAAGGCCCTTTGTCTGAAGCACAGCTAGAGATATAAAGGCCGGAAGAGAGGCAATTTGGAGGAGAATACAAATATAGTCATTCAAAAGTGTAGACTGCCCCTTTTCTGAAAAAAATCCCTATGTTTTCTAATGTTAATCCCCTCTTGCCATCTCCTTTTGTGCCGTTTGCCCCTTTTTCTGAAAGGATCCCTGTGCTTTGTTAATGTTGATCCCATTCTGCCTGTTTGAGAAGTGGAAGATCTCTCTAATTTATAATGAGAGACCTGAAAAGGTTTACCTCCCTGAACTAATTTTCTTCTTTCACCATACTGTTTGAGGAAAAGAGTAGCAAAAGGACCAAACAGAACTTCTTTATCCAAAGCAGAGTTCAAAACCTCAGATTTAACTTCACCTGCAAACCTTTTTCTACCTATCCAGACATACTACCTTAAAACTGTAGCAGTGGTCCTAGACAAAGTAACTGCACAACCATATTCACTTTTTAAGGTATGTTTAGAAACTTGATGAATATTAGAATTCATGAGATTCAGAAAGGATGTAACCTCTGAAGGTAGGCTAGTAGAGTATTCCCTTAAAGGTTCAGCACAATCCAACAAATTTGCACTGGTAACTGAAAATTCTTAAAGCAAAAGTGGCTGAAGATAAAATTATCTTCCCAATCTATCCATCACCTTATATTTTGTATCCCCTGGAGAGGGGCTAGGCTTCACCAAAAGCTTATTGCTAGTTGATGCTGATGTAAAACTGGCTGGAAGATCAGAACAAAGGTGGGAAAACAAAGATTTGTTAGCCTGGGAAATTCTATAACTAAACAAAATTCTATCAGCCTTTTTAGGGATTGAAAATTCAGGATCAGGATTATCGACATCCTCCAAGGATGACAAAATAAGAGAAAGATGTGTGACGTCCACTTGTAACATAGTATCTCCTCATTTCACTGGGAACCTCCACTTGTTTCCACAAAAAATACATCACCCATTCTGGAAACAGACTTAGAAAAATAAAACTTCTGTAAGGCAGATGGGGTAATGTGCTTTCCTCAGAATCCCAGTCCTAGCCTTGTGAACCTTTAGGAGAGGAAACTCTGTCTCCATCAATGTTAGATTCTTCTGGCTATCTTCAGGATTTTCTCTACCACAATGTTTTGTTTATTTAGCATTTGTTTACCAGAATAGTCTGATTGGGATGACTAACACACTCTTTTTCATCAGAGGCCTGGGGAGAAAAACTACACATTTAAACACAATTTAAAGAGATTTTATGTGCAATGCAGTACAGAAGTATATAGCAAAAGCCAAACTAAAAAGTACAACATAAAGTGTATAACAAAGCAAAATTAAAAAGTACACCATAAATTACAACTACATATCTATATAACTACACTTCATATCTGGATGATATGAAGAGCTAAGGATAATTTCAAATATTCTATAATAGGTTCATAGGTTCATAGATTAGTACTAGGCTAACTGCCCTTGCAAGCTGTGTTTGCAAGCCATTTTAAGTCTAGTCAATTATCCCTTGTGAGACTCAAACCCTGCACCTTGTGTTTATAAGGCAAACACCTGAACCATTAGGCCACCCTCCCAAACTATAGAGCTAGGGTAATGATTTTTGAATTTTATTTTGAATTCTAGGGCCAGCTGCCTGCAATAAACTCCTGGCTCTGGTTAAGAATTTCATCTTTATGTACTCCAAGTACATTCTTAGATGAACAATGTCTAACCATTTGTTTCTTTACCCTAGGTAAAGTATCCATGGAAGAAGACAGACTACAGAAAGGCTCTTTATCCTGGGCAAGAAGCCTTTTTCCCCAGCAACTCTGAGAAGTCTCTTGGAGCATCTCCCCAACCCAAAAAGAAAGATGGTTCTTCCATGTCTTTATCAGATTCTGGAACAGCGGCAGAGAATCTGTCTGATCCCCAGTTCATGATTATGGAAAAAATAATACCAGAGGACCTCGGAGAGACCAGCGGAGGAACAAAGAAAGGCCACTACAAGATTCTCCAACAGCAGCGGAGGCACCAACTAAGCCTATGGTGACTGCAAGTATTCGCTTTTAGTAATTTCATCTTTTTAAGTTCAGCAGGTGAAGAACCAGAAGGACTAAAGTAAGTATATTTGCTGTGACTGAGGAAGAGGGCTATTTGTCAGTATGCAGTCCTGGAAAGAGTTGGTTGGAAGGTAAGTTGTTAAAAAATGATCAGAAGTAGTACACGTACAGTTACACTTCCCCCGAAGAGTCCCAAAACCAAAGTAGATGCATAAGCAGTAAATAAAATATAGTTCCTTTTGTTGCACTGTCACGACTGGAAACAAACACTCGAGTAAGCTGTCACTAAGTATACAAGCAGCACCCAATTGAAAAGTAGGGACCTACTAAAGAAGTCATGAAACACACAGCATAAATGGCTGAAAGCAAAGACTTACACATGCTAAGCCTCAGATGTTCATTTGCTGGAATAGTCCCTTTTCCCTGAGGTATGGTGATTTTGGAGTTGGTATAAGTTTAGGGGGTTAGAGGGGCTGAAAAAATGTTGATTAAAGGAGAAGACAGACCTTTGATATTTGCTCTTCTCCAGGATTTTTGGTCTTTTTTTTTCCAGCTTGTCAGCAAATTTCAATACAGAGCCATACACGCACTACAGACAGTGTCATTAGTTTTAACACTCCTTGTGAGTAAAACACAAACACCTAAACTCAAAAGCTGCAAAAACAGTACACTTTTAACACACAAACATTTTCCAAAGTAAAGAAAGGGCCTATATTATAACATCGAATTCTACAAAGATCAAATGTTATAATATCGACCCCGTAATGTTGAACGCTGAAAACAGCGAAGGTGCAGGACACCGAATTGTTTACCAGGGAAAGAATTTGGTGGGTCATAGCTGTGGCTTCGCTGTTTTCAGTGTTTGATACGTTGGAACGTTACGGGTCGGGTTCAGGTAAGTGTGCGATTGTGTGTAGGTTAGGGTTAGGGGCGGGTTAGGGCGCGGGTCAGGTAAGTGTGCGGTTGTGTGTAGGTTAGGGTTAGGGCGCGGGTGAATGTGCGATAGTGACGGACCTTAGGGTTAGGGTTGGGTTAAGGTAAGTGGATAGCTAGTAGTGTATGCAAAGTTTAGTTTAGGTGTAGGATTTTAAGTGTATGTGTGTGGATTGCTGTTTTTTGTGTGTGTTTGTATAGTATGTATGTTTCTCAGAATAGCAAATTTTTTCCCTGGGAAAAAAATTCGCTATTCTGACTGTTCGATGTTTTCGGATTTCGGTGTTTAGGGTTTGATATTATAACATTCGATCTTTATAGAATTCGATGTTATAATATAGACCCGTAAAGAAATATACCTTCACTGCTAGTAAAGCCATTCTTGACAGGAAACTACCATTATTTAAACAATTATCAGGTTTCTAAAAGAAAAAAATGCCACTTTTAGTCAAACATTTAAAAAACATATGCTCTAATCTTAAAAAGGATAATGAATTCTGTGTGGAAGGGTTCCACAATTGGGACTTACTGCCAGAAACAAAGCTGTAGACCGAATGCTGCTCCTGAGAAGATCCTTAGATCCTTTTAGTGAGGTGGTAAGAAATTACTTGACGTCACTACATTCTGGCTGCTATTTATCTGACTAATGCTGGCCATTTAGCAGCCAGAGGGAAGGTGTGGCAGGGAGCTGGAGTTTTTGAAGCAGGATGGTTGTTGTTCCAAGGAAAAGAACAACCCAAACAGCCACAATAATGGCAGCTGTGGGAATGAAGACTACCACCTGTGGTCTTTGTGATTTGGTACGTGGTGTATGAATCTTTGAGGTCTGGGGTGACTAAGTAAGAGGTGGGCAGAAGACGAAAAAGGAACTGTAGAGATAACATTTTGAATTATAGTACAATGAGAAAGGAGTTCAGAACTGAAAGGTCAAAATATCAGTCTACAAATGCCTTCCTTCTTGGGTACAAGAAAAATTTTTGAGTAAAAGCCCCTTCCCTGGGCACTGGTTCTATTACACCTTGAGACAGCATGTCTGATAATCTCAGGGAACAAATAAGCCTTTTTTACAAGGAAGAGGGATTCGTGCTTGAAAAGAAAGTAAGCCAATTGTAATATGTAGCTCTTTTTAATTGTTCTTAGTACCCAAGAATCTGTTGTCATTTGGTTCCAGATAAGTACAGAAAGACAGATAACCTACTAGTTTGGAAGGATGGCTGGCTGATGAGGGGATGCAGAGGAGGAGGAGGAGGAAGACATCCATAGGTAGTCGTGCACTCGTTTTGTGCTGGGAAGACTCCCTGGACTCCATTCTGTTATTTTTGAGTCACCTTGCCACTTCTTTTTATACTGTTGCTGTTGTTACTTTTGCAAACTTGGCATGAAAAGTTTTCTGAAAATATGTTCTGGGACCGAAGAATAATTTCTCTGATACTTAAGGATTGGTGAAAGAAAAAGCTGTTTCAACCCTTGCATTAACTTACTTTTTTTTATAACATTTGGGAACCTCTGCAAAGGAATTTTCAAAAAGAAAGTTTATTTCTAAAGGGGGGGGGGCATTCAAAATCTGTGATTGGACATCTTCTGGGAAAATTCTGAAGCCTGACCTAGGCCTGCCTGAAGCCTGTAGCAGCAACCCTTGATACTGCATCATAAGCACATTTAAGTTAATGTTTTTCAACTTATCAGGCATAAAAAAAACACGTTTGATAAAGTAGTTTTTGTCTGAGGCAGGAAGGTTTGAAATGGATTGCTGCATGTCCATTTCTTCGCAAAATGGATCTGGCAGTTGACATGCATTTTCTTCCCATACCTGTCAAATGCCCTGCTGTCCTTCTCAGTGGGGAAAGGAATAGCAGAGGTCAAAGGCTGAGATCCACTATTTCTGTCTACAGAAATCACAGCGGATTCAGCTAAGGGATTCCTGAAGATGTATTTATGGGAATAAGGTACCTTTAACAGCCTGTCAGGCTTCTTAGGTGCTGAAGGCTGACAATAAATCCTGACAAATCCTGACAGGAGACTGACAGCCAAGACATCAGAAGAGCATTTGGAGTTCAACCGCACATAACTTCTAGTACAATACAGACCATGGGATAAACCATTTATACTCTACAGCAGACAACAGATTAATTACGAAAAAAGCAGTAATTGTAGAAATCATGTCACTATCTGAAATTTTATGAGTATTCACTCAGCTCAGTTGTCAGTCTGTAGTATCCCTTGACCCAACCTTGTTGTCACTTTATTACTACAGTCCAGTAGCCCACCTTGTTGTAGTTTAAAACCAAATTAAATCAAGCAAATAGAGCCCAAGGTCTATTGCTGCATCAACGTCAGTATCTGCACCCACACCTCTACAATCCAACAATTAGGTATCTTTCAGACTGCAGACCACCAGACACCAGCCAGTCCAGTCAAGATATTAAATAGAAGCAGCTATGCCCATCTTCAAATGACCACCGCAGTATGGCCACGACAGCTACAAAGCAGAAAAGTAATGAAATGCAAACTTCAAACTTCTCAAAAATGATGCAGACAGGAAATGTCACTGGCTGAAGAAAGTACAGTCCACCATTTATCTGTACTAAAATCAAGCATACAGCAGAAAAAATCATAGTCTGGCTTCTCTGGTGCACAGAACACCAGCTGTATGCATGCATGAGCACACTGCAGGTAAAGAAGATAATCAAGATGCAAACTGTCCAAGTACCGTGCAAAATCAACAAAATCCAAACAGGATCAAGACAAGATAGCTGCAAGGCAGCCTCAAGTACCACACAGACGTCCGGTGCCTTCAGCAAAGTCCAAACAAGATCAAAACAGACCTGCTGAATGTCAAAAACAGGGACAGCAAGCTAGGAAAACAACCACAAGGCAGTGCCAGATGCCATCACAAATGCTACCCAAATACACGGAACACCAATCTAGATAACGTATATCCCCCTGAGCGCAATATAACAAAGTAAATTTCATGTGTAACAGGTACAAGCATGCAAAATCTGAAGGTAATGCTACTCAATGCTAGAAGTCTAAACCTCAAAATGCACTCTCTCGAGGCACTCCTAAAAATGGAGAACATCGATATCTGTGCAGTAACTGAGACCTGGTTCAAGGCTCCAGAGAGCACCCCTGCAATACCAGGCTACAACTCTTACCACACTTTTCGGCCACCAAACCAGGACCGAAACACTAAAGGTGGAGGAGTGTCAATATTCATCAAGGATATTCACACCACCAGGCTAGTTGGCCAACACAATGTGTCTGAAATTCTCCAAGTGCAACTAACACTAGGTAAGACTACAATCCAAATTGTAGCTTGCTACAGATCCCCCACCATACCCCAAGATTCTCACTACACCTTTCTAAACATACTGGAAAATATTAAGATAGAACCAAACACCCTGATACTGGGTGATTTTAACTACCCTGCCATTAACTGGGAAAACTACTCATGTCCCAACACCTTTGCGCAACAGTTCTTGGAATTCATAAATTCCAACGCCCTGGATCAATTAATCCATAGTCCCACCAGGGGCTCCAATATCCTGGACCTGGTCATTACCAACATGGGAAATCAATGCTCCATACCTATGGTCACCCCCTCATTAGTCAGGTCTGACCATAAGCTAATCACCCTTAACATCCACATCCCACCCCCACCCCCCAGTAAAAAAACCACCATAAAAAACTTCTCCAAAGCCAACTTCATGCTACTCAAGTCAGAAGTGACAAACTTCATGACACCCATGCAGACGGGAACTGAAAGTTCAACTGCTGAATCCCACACTAAGGCACTGTACGAGCACATCCACTCATGCATGAATCGTGCCATCCCAAATAGAACCAAAATGCTCTCATCCAAAAAAGGAAGCCAATCTGGTGGTCCCCTGCCATAAACAAACTTTACAACAAAAGGAAGAAACTTTTGCAGAAAAGAGGAAAATCCCAGGATGCAAAAACTCCCTTACTAGCCTCAGTAAGAAACTGAGATGCCTCATAAAATCCTCCAAAGCTAGTTACGAAAATAAAATTGCCAAAGATTCCAAAGACAACCACAAAGCATTCTATAATTATGTCAAGAATCTAAATGGCAATGCTCCGATCTGCTCTGAGCTAAAACAGAATGGCATTAAATATACTGATCCGAAGGATATTGCCAATATCCTGGCAGATCGATTCAGTGCCAACTTCACCCCCCTCTCACCCCCTAAATGGCCCATCTCAATACCGGAAGATTGCCAAATTCCAGTAATAACGGCCACACAGGTACAAAACACACTCTCTAAAGCCAAGAATACAGCATCCATGGGACCAGATGACATCCTGGGCTGTGTACTACATGAACTACAATATGAACTGGCACCTCATCTAAGTGTCATGTTTAATCATAACCTCACCTCAGGTTTCGTTCCCACTGAGTGGCGCAGAGCTACAGTTATCCCAATCCACAAGGGGGGATCCACCTTGGATCCCGGAAACTACCATCCCATCAGTCTAACAAGCCTTATCTGCAAGGCCATGGAGCCTATTATCATGGAACTTATAAACAAAGACATTGGCAACCTTCAAACACTGGACCCCACCCAGTTTGGGTTTGTGAAGGGCCGATCTTGTCTCCTGAACCTGATTGACTTCTTTGAATCAGTCTCCAGAGCCATGGACAAGGGTAAGGTGGTCCACACAGCCTATCTAGACCTTGCCAAGGCCTTTGACACCATCTCCCACTCTGGAATCATAGATAAACTTACTAAGTTGGGCATTAATCCCTATGTCACCCAATGGGTTGCTAAATGGCTTACTGATAGAACCCACACTGTAAAAGTAGCCAACTCCAAATCCAGCTCCAGACAAGTGACAAGTGGAGTACCTCAGGGTTCAGTCCTGGGGCGCTCTTGTTTGGCATCTACTTCTCTGAAGTACAGGTCAACACTAAGGGACTCTGGCTAACAAAGTTTGCAGATGACTGCAAACTGGGAGCCATTATTGAATCCCCAAATGATGTGGATACTCTACAAAGGGCCTTACAGAAACAGATGCTTGGTGCCAGAGCCATGGGCTCAAGCTCAATGCCAAGAAATGTATTGTTATCCCTTTGGGAAAAAACATGTATCCATGAATTACCATATAGGTGGCAGTACACTAAACACAGAAAGTGTGATAAGAGACTTAGGGACACAGGTGGACAGTGGTCTCACCTTCGATAACCACATCGCCACAACAGTCAGGAAATCCTTCTATGTGGCACACCTCATCACGAAGGGCTTTTCATCCAGAAAAAGGAGGTCATTGTCCCACTGTACTCATCCCTCATTAGACCCATTATAGAATACAACGCCCCATTTGGTATGTACCTCTCAAGACATCTGCAACAACTGGAAAGGCCTCAGAAATACCTCACTAAAAGAATCACAGGCCTAAAGCAGATGCCCTATGCTGACCGCCTTAAAAACTCCAGCTATACTCTGTCGCATATCGTCTACTCAGAGGCGATCTCTGCTTAACATACAAGGCCATGTCAAACCCAGAGCTGTTGGACATGCTACACTTAAAGAAATCCCAATCCCTCAGAGCTACACGCTCCAGGGATCTAAACCTTGTCATCACAATAAACAAAACATGCTGGAGGGATAGGTTCCTGACCCAGAGACTCCCCAGACTCTGGAATAGATTGCCCATACATGTCAAGCAGAGTGCCTCTTTGGACCTCTTCAAGAAGAACCTTGATGATTGGATGGGAGAAAGGAAATTCACCCCAGGGATCACGTCAGTCACCCTGCTAGACAGGGGTCCAGGAAAGTAAATACTGTGGGAAGAAATAGCAAGGGAATTGTTATGGCTAGGCTTGTATAGGCCCTAGGGCTGATAGCCTAGTACCAACCTATGAACCTATGAAAAAGGTAACAAATGCAACAAATCTAAGCATACAACTTGAAACCAAACACCTTCAATTCTGTTATATATCTCCTTAATACTCTTTGCTCTCCTTGTTCCACTTTTGGATCACCCTGCGTTTCAACTGTGAAAGAAAGGGATGTGTACACAGAGACTACCAAATGTCCATGACACTACTCAGAAGTCAGACTTTTAGCCTTTTAACAAGGTCTCGTTCAAATCTGTACCAGGAAATTAAAAGAATAGATTTGCTCTATAACACAAAGGGATGGAGTCCTAACTGTGGCCTAAGTGACTGTGGTTTGATCAGCAGCCTCGGCATTAGAGAGGAGTCAGACAGGAAGGGAAAGGAGTGAAGGGGCATGACTTGCTTGTCTCACTCAGGGGGCAGGGAAGGGGGCAATTTCTCCAATGAAAACAAAAAAAGCCAATACCTATTTTTAGGAACAGGATGGAAAGACAGGCCACGGTGGTGCAGCTGTTAGCGTTGCCACCTAACAGCAAAAGGTTCTCCGGTTCGATTCTCGGCTGAGGTGCCTTCTGTGCGGAGTCTGCATGTCCTCGCTGTGGTTGTGTGGGTTTCCTCCAGGTGCTCCGGTTTCCTCCCACATCCCAAAGACATGCAGTAGGTGTATTGGACACTCTAAATTGGCCCTAGGTATGAGTTTGTGCGTGTGTGCGCCTTCTGTGGAAGTTTGGGTGCCGGGCTGGCAACTCGACACTGTAAAACTTCACTGCCAATCATGAGCGGACAGATGATCCGCTGTGGCGACCCCTAACCGGGAAAACGCCAAAAGAAGAAGAAGAAGAAGAAGATGGAAAGACAGGACTGACTGCTGGTAATGTCCCTTGCAGAAGTGAGAGAAGTCCCCAGCATGGTCACTCCATTGCACCCTCCCTGTTCTTGCAAATCTGAGTGCGCAAAAGGGCCATAGAGAAAAATTTTGGAACACCTTTGATGGTTTCTTAAATGGTGGCCCTTCATTACTTCATAAATGGGATGTTACTGGGAAATATTTTGTCTTCTAAATGATAACCAAAATGCCTTCCATGTATTTGCAAGGATTCACTCAGCATTTTGGTTACACTGCCCATAATCAGTATGGCTACCTTCCTGGGTGTCTCCTCAAAACAGGCAAGGGGCCTAATGGGGCCAATACATTTAAGAAAAGGAAACAGGCAGAACATGGGGCATTCCATCATGTCTCTGTCAGGCGGTGACATTAACTTTACATGCACACCTCTTACCTCCCAATGAAAAAAATCTCTAGAGATGAAGAAAAATCCTTCCATCCTCATCATTACCACTCTGATGACAGTCTCTTTCCAAATCTGAACCACTTGTTGCAAAAAGAAATGTTGGCTCTAATCCAGTACAATGGCAAATAAATGAAAGAGGATCTAAACGCTGAACTTTGAATTCATTAATTCACAATCAACCCAGGCTGCTGACTACATAAATTTACATCATAAACCTGCATTCAAAACATGCACTCAGAAGAAATTATAATCTTAATTATTACAAAAGCAAGTGGGCCAACTTCAGGAATCTGATAAGATGAATCAGGTTTCTTACAGGCATAGAATACTTAATACCTAACTGAAAGAAACATATTTCAGTACACCAGATTTTGGAAATATGGAATCATTATTGCTTTGAAAGGCTCCTAATTACTGTAGTTAAAGCAATGAAAGACTGTATATTCATTGATGGTCTTTTACTGTGCTTAATATCCAAGACCGCAGACTACATTTGAAAATATAGTAAGTAACAAAATAGTTTCCCTAGCTTCTTGGAAAAAAGTAATTGTTTTACTCAACAGGCTCAGTATTACCTTCAGCTCCTGGTACTCTTCAGTTTTCAATGTTAATGCTGACTGCAGTGCAGAGAGTCCTTGTGTCTGCTGATAAATGGTCTTTTTCAGTTCCCTCACCATCTGCTTCAATACTAGCAGGTCCTCAGGGATGGCATAAGAACCATGGTCATGTCCTGTCACTTGTCGTGCCCAGGCCTCTTTTTGGACATGGCACACTGTATCATTCACAGTTTCCACCAACTCTGCAGCAAGTACCAGGTCCCCAATCCCAGGCTGACCATCTCCTAAAACTGAGAATCACAAAAATATCAAATATCATAACAGTAGGACTATCACGATATCCAAGCAAATTTATTAACTGTAGTACTGCACATTCAAGTACATCGCTTTCATATTATGTGGGCAGCTCAGTCTGAATTACAGGGATGAAGGCTGAATAAACTACATTTCAGCAGACTGAGGGTTAACTCCTACAACAACTTCCTACAAACGGGAACAGATGAAGTCATTTAACTACTAAGCAACTTTAAATCACAGTTAAAAATAAATATATAAATATAATTATAGTTAAATTGATTTTGGTTGCCAAAAACAAACAATATTAAGGCTTTGTTTTACAAGTTTGTATCTTTTACCTCAAAAAGGAACCGGCAGCTCAAATTTTTGTAACATTTAAAATCTGCTCACAACCAAAACTTATTTTCAATTCATTACTTCTGAAACCACCAGCAATACATGTCAATATCCTGTTACCATAATTCATCTCAAGAAAGTTTGAGAAGCCTTTATTTAGTGCAAAATGTTTTCTTTACAGCAATGCAGTAAGTATGCCATTACAAAGTGACAGATAAGATTACCACAGAGTCCATCAACAAAGCTAAAAATTTAGCTCCAGTACACACACCATTTACTGTGAGATCTACAGATATACACCTCAGAGTTTTACTAATTACAATAATTATCACTCTACAAGACAGTTTGTACTGTATTAGGTGCAACATCAACAAAGGGTGCAATCTGCCCTACCCATCTATTTCATTTGCTCTCCTAAAAGTAAATATAATACTAACTTCAACCATCTTTCCATCCAAACACAGCAAAAAGAGTAAGAATCACCCACTCACAAGGTCTCCTTACAAATTATTTGATCAGATAACGATAAAATGATCTACATGGATCGGTGAGCTACAGCAGTTAATAAATTAAAACAGACTAAAATAAAGTAAAAATAAATAAATACATACTATAATGTAGTACATATCTGCTATATCTTACTTCAGACATCATTTTGCCAGTTAGAAACTGATGGGAAGAATCCCAAACACCACAAAATATACCTTTGCTGGATGCCAGTACCGAAAGGATTCCAAACATGGAGAATTGATGCACACAGATTCCAAAGTAAGCACAACTTCTGGGATCACAACCCAAACACTGATGCTTTAATTTGTTTTATAATTTGATAACTTGAATGATGAGCTAATCAACTGACACTTGTCAGCCATGACCCAGTCAAGAGTGTAATAAAGTTAATTCAATGTTCATATGAAAAAAAAAAGATTAAAACAAATTCAAAACATAGTAAATATCTACAAAATATACAGTTAAAAATGTAAGAACGCTGAGTCCAGGGCACATTTTTACAGAATATACAGCTGGAACACACTAACAGTAAATTTATAAACCAGAAAGTGTGCACCAGATTTTGCCAGTTGGAACAATAACCATTGCTGTAGAAGTAGGTTCCTTTTACAAGTGCAGCTTAAGTTTTTTTTTTCCTGAAAATGTATACTTGGTTTAAATGATTACCAGCAACATATGGCACAAACGTCTGCAATGAAAACATTCTAGAAACCACCAGGAAGCAGGCACACTCTTGATGAAGTGGTGTGGCAGCAGCATTTTTCAATGAGCAGTTAGCTACTGGCAAAACACAGTTCAGTTAGCAATGCGCTTGAATAACATTTGTTCAACCGCCTGAAGCTCCTCTATCTGCCAGTTCCATGGCGTAGAGGGATGCAGTTTTGAAAGACAGAAGACCCAGGTCTCTGCTCCTGAAAAGTCACCTGGGTGACCAAAATCTTTGGAGGTTTGTTGGCTTGCCTATTTAAAAGGGATGGAAAGTTGCCTGACAGTTGTCATCCTCAGACAGAAATCCACAATGACATGCATGGTGGGAAGAAGAAAGGGTAGGACATAAACCTACACCTCAGCCCGACTCTTATCCCAGCAGGCCATGTGGCTTTAGCCAACCAATGAGGAATGAATGTGTAGAATATGTGAGAGGAAGGGCTTGAAAGCCTGAGTGGACAGGATCAGAAAATGAAAAACAAGTCACTCTACCTGAAGCAAAGGAGACAATTATTTTTCCTTCTAAAACACACGTATACTCTTCAGGTAGAACCTGAGCTGGTAATGTGTGATGCTCCTTTATGGAGATATTCACAGAAATATGATTAATATAATATTTCTTATAAATGATAAATAAACAAAGCATAATATCTCATCACCTGTAAAAGACAGAGGCTTCATATCAGTGCACAAGGTGTGTGTCTCAGTGTCAGCTTCAAAATGATGCATCATTTGTGTCATCACCATGCTCCCTTGCAAAGATATGGGCATAACAATGAGAAGTATTGGAAATGTATAATTTTCATAATCCTACACGGCTAAACAAATTGTGATTTCTGTACATGTGTACAGTGCACAGACACAGTTCTTTTACCATGTTGTAAGGAGTAACACTGTCTTCAAAATGAGGTATTGCTTGGCACACTGACATGCTCCCTTGCAACATTTTTAACCAAATATGAAAAAAATATTCCATAACCTAAGTCCAAAACAAACTTTGATATATGTACATGTGTACAACATACAGGCACAGTTCTTTTACCATGTTGGAAGTATGAATACTGTCTTCAAAATGAGGTATTACCTAGCACATTCAGATGCTCCCTTGCAAAGTTATGTACCAAAATATGAAAAGAAAATCATAATTTCCATAACCATAAATCCAAAACAAACTTTGAAAGGTTACATGTGTACAACATAAAGGCACAGTTCTTTTACCATGTTGGAACTATGAATACTGTCTTCAAAATGAGGTATTACTTACCACATTCAGATGCTCCCTTGCAAAGTTATTTACCAAAATCTGAGAATAGATATCTGTACATGTGTACAGCATTCAGACCCAGTTGTTTTACCGTGTAGACAGATATCACTGTAAATATACACATGCTTGGTGTAGCCAACATACTGCTGAATGGATACATGTAAAGAGAAACAAAAAGGTAAGGACTGCCACTCCACTAATGAACCCAGGACAGGCATGGGACTTTAGTGGTATGCAAGGCCATCTGATCTGTCCAATAACTGTGTTGGCTACCAACTCAGACAGCTGATACCACTACAGTCTCAAGACCTCCATCAGTGTCAGCAGTCTTCCTTACCTATGCCTTTTCTCTTTACATGTGTCCATTCAGCAATGGACCTAAGGGATCAAGTTCTGCATTACTAAGCCCTTCCTGTCATCTAAACTCTACAAATGCCTGATAAAAGAAGAATAAAAAAAGAAGTATTGTAGGATGGTAACTGACATTTTATTTTTTTTAGTTGTTGATGGTTACTGATATATTTGATTGTACGTGGTAGCACTCTCCTGAAACAGTTGTTCTTTCTCAGCATCTTCACCAGAGCTCCTTCCCACAGTTATTTGCCAAACTCATAAAATACATTTTACACAACACAATGTATAATAGAGTTTTACTTACCATACTGGTCCTACTTGGTCATGGGTGTTTCCCGTTCTTCTCACAAGCTGCGTGTTACCAATCCTGCATAGCTCTTCTTATTCCATTGTGGAGATCAGTCAAGAATGCAATGCCCTCCTCAGTTAGGTGAATGCCATCCCTTCTGAACAGGTGAGCATCTTCTGCGGTGATGCTTTCATGGCAGATTGTAGATCCACCGACCCTATGCATCAAGCAATGCATGAATCCATTCTGTAAATGTCTGGCCTTGTGCGCTGCCCGTTGACTGTTTGCTGTTTTCCATATCTGGTGAGGAATTATGTCAGACCACACAAAATGACAACATGGCCACCATGACTGCAGGTGTTCAAAAATTGCTCTGATTTAAAACCGTAGCCTTCCAAGTGGTTGACTGATCACATCATTCCCTCCAATGTGCAGCACAAGGATGTCAGGCTCAGGGTAGATGGTACACTTTTCTTCCAACTGCAGTACTCCATTCCAATGCATACCGCTTCTTGCAATCCAGTATACCTTCACACTGGATGTGGGGAAGCTCAAGTTGTAGTGGTTTTCAGTTACGAAGGCATGGCTAGCAGCCCAGTGAATGTAGGAATGGCCACATACCCACACTCTCACTTGTTGTTCTCCTGCCCGTGAAGCCATGCCAGTGTCAGAAGATTTACGAACCTGCACAGGAAAGAAAATGCAAACAGATTGGTACTGATGTTTGACAGATGTATTGGAAGAGTACATATATATATGTGGTTTAACCATCGAATTACCATTTCGTCAAGACTAACATCATCGAGCCGAAAACATCGCAGAATGACATCGAAAGTTTACTTCATCGACTTCCATACCATCGAAAATAAGCGCTCAAACATAACTAACTGCAAATAGTGCCGCACACAAAAGTGGTAGTATCAAAACATGACATATGCTATAGCGTTGACACACAACACCCGTTCAATACCCCGTTCAGTGGGAAAACACTAACTATATGGACATATACCTATCTTCACCCATGGTAGCACTCTTCCTAGTATTACAATTGTATAATTCACGTGCATTCCCAGAAGTATACTTTAGCGTACTGTACAACATGGTAATGCAGAGAAAAGAAGTACAGAAAATCAATGAACATCATGAGCAGAAAGCACGCCGGTTCTAACGTATAAACTATTTACTTTTCTTTCATAGCTCAGTTGCAGTATCCAGTATTCCACGTAAAACTGTTGTAACCTGTGCCATGTCGGATAACTAAGGTCTGTCTTTTTAAAGTGACAGTAGCCTTTAAATGTTAAATATAGAGGAATTCCGTCAGTAACGGTAAATACCACAATAGAATTGGTTCCGTACTGAGCACTCGATGGTATGGAAGTCGATGAAGTAAACTTTCGATGATGTCATTCTGCGATGTTTTCGGCTCGATGATGTTAGTCTCGACGAAATGGTAATTCGATGGTTTCATATGAAACCATATATGTATATCATAATGCATTACCTGGTTAGACCATCCAAATCTTCACTCCTATCCATGGGGGCATTATTCTTTTCATAAGGTTCATAAGTGGTGATGACGCTGCAGAGGTACATACCTACCACCCATGAAAACACCAAATTACACACAATGACTGACAAGAGGCCACAGAAAGAGCACATGTAAATGGAAAAAGCAGGGTAAGGGTAAGGACCGCCACTCCACTAATATGCCGAGGACAGGCATGGGGCTTCAACCCATGGGCTTAATACTTATGCAAATCTAACCCTGGGAAAATGGGAGAGGACTAATGTGTATGGTGAGGCTAATTTATATGCATCGAATAGTTCGTTCTACAAACATTTTGTGGACAATATTTTTCTGGTTTGGCATGTTAGTGCTATGGATTTGCAGGCCTTCTTTAATTATCTAAATAATACTGCTGAGTTTTTAAAATTTGAAATAACATTCTCTGAAAGCTCTTTAAAAATTTTGGATGTAAAATTACAAATGACAGAGTCTGGTTTGGAAACATGTATATATAAAAAAGATTTGTAAGTAAATAAGTACTTGCATAAGAAGAGTATGCATGCAAAAAGAACTTTTAAAAGTGTTCTTAAGAGTCAGTATCTATGAGCCAGCAGGCTGAATACTAAATTAGATGTCTGTGAGGTACAGATGCAAGAAATGACTAATAATTTATTGGAAAGGGTTTATAATACAGATGAGGCAGAACTGGTTAGGAATGATGTCCTACAATTGAGGGATTCAAGAGTGAACCCTTATTTCTCCACTCAGGGGAATGTTGGCCTCGGTGATGTGAGTTCAACCCCAATGCAACCTCTAAGATATCTTATGACTTACAGTATAGCCAGTGAGACAACAGAACATGTTATTGGAAATAATTGGGATATCCTAAAGGCTACACCAGGGCATGAGAAATGGCTCCCAGATAGACCTTTGTTTACTTATCATAATTGCAGTAACTTAAAGAGGCTGCTATGCTCTAAGGATTTTACTCTAAATAGTAAATCTGTTCCCGCTTTTAATAAAAAGAGAACTTTCCCTTGTCACAATTGTTCCTGTTGTTCAAGTATAAATCAATCAGTTGAATTTGTACATCCTGTAAATGGTAAGAAGTTTACCTTCCATTGTACTGCAACATGTAATGCACCTTCTACTATATACCTTGCCACATGTAATAAATGTTTAGGTTTTTATGTTGGAAAGTCAGTGAGAAGGTTAAGGGACAGGATAATAGAGCATAGGTCTGAGATTAGTAGGAAAGTACTTACTAATTCTTTAGCCTGTCATATTAATAAAACCGATGATACACACCAGTTTAATTTTAGAGTTATACATGTGATATATCCAAATGCTAGATGGGAGGACTTAATTAATAATATAGATATGAAAGAATATGAATGGATTATTCGATTTGAAGCAGATAAATATCCAGTTCTTAATAAATAGGTTACACTAAAACCAGTTTTGAAGTCTAAGCAACAAAGAGTGAAGAAAAAGTAGTCTTATATTAATTATGTAAATTTGATATATGTATTTTTCATGCACTTAGGTTATGAATTTTATATAGTTGATTGTTCCTTTAAAAGAATGATTACTATTTTTAATTGGTGCTGCTGATAGGTTTGCTGTGTCATGTGATGTGATTAAGTTATATTTATAAATGCTGTTTTTATGGTCATTGTATGTAAGACACTGAAGAAGGATAGTTTATGTCCGAAAGCTTTGTCGTTTTATTAAAGTTTTTTTGATGGTGTGGAGTACTACTTTTTCTTGCACCATGAATTCTTACCAGGATAGTGCCTGCAACCCTCCTGGACATCGGCAGTCATTTCTATATGCAGTCTTGGGTACTGATAAGTACCAGTACGGTGTTACATTGTGTTGAAATGGCTAGGCTTAAAATGACCTCCCGGTCGATAGCCTAGTAATCTTCTATGATCATATGACTTTATGATCCTTTGACTCTACCTACAAAAGCCTCAGCTCTACCTCAAGGAGGTGTAAGTTCAACAAAACTAGAAAATGTCATATGTGTAACACATTACACAGTCCTCCCACTGACCATAGTAAATCAGACATAGACAAATACCATACCACAACAGTGGGAGGTTGGTATAATGGTTAAGGTGTTTACCTTACATACACAGGGTGCAGGGTTTGATTCTCACATGGGGTAATTGGCTAGGCTTAAAATTGCCCACAAGGGCAGTTAGCCTAGTACTAACCTATGAACAGTGGGGAAGAGTCCAAAAACATTCAAACACCACAAGCACAAATGATTCAAGTCAGACTCAAAATCACCCCTTGGAGACATAAACGTATTCCAAATCAATGACTTTTGAATGCATAACAAGTCTTTGCTTATGTTTACAGATTTTTTATTGATGCATTCATGCTAATAAACTGAAATCCCACTAGCTGTGCATATGAAATATTTAACTTTTTTCAAGTTAATCACTACAGCATACATGCATGGAAAATTTAGCTATTCTCTGTAACAATCAGCTTATGAGAAGTTCGACATTCATCACATTAGGGGTGGGTCCCAAATAAGGTTTGTTTTGGTGCAACATGTTGATGCAATTTGATGTTTATTATTTAAAAAAGAAGTTTGAAAATGAATCCACCTGTCAGTAATAAAAATATACAGAATCCATCAAGTGAAATTGAAATGAGTGTATTCAGGAGTGTTGATACTGGGCAGTGTTGCAGAAGAGAGTTAGTATATATATATATATATATATATATATATATATATATATATATATATATATATTCCATGTTCTCTATTTCTTTCATTTAAATAAATGATGAGCATCTTTAATAGGCCTGGGTAAATAATCATGTTTATCATTTTACTATGACAAAACAAAGTAAAAAATGTCATTCCTGCACTGTAGATCCACCAGTTCTTTACTTTTACTAACTTTGCTTCTATTTCAGCTTATAATGCTATGCTCTACATGACAAAGACCTGTTTGCTCTTCTTCATAATACTGCATAACAGAAGTATAGGGAAAGAAAATTATTAGTAGAAATAATGTGTTACAGTTTACATAAACTGAATCAGCGACTAAAGGAACTTAACTAGCATCATGAAAGCAGTCGCACTAACCGGCCTGCCACCACCCACCAAAAAAAAGCTTTTCCATGGTTTATCAGACAGCCAAATTCCAAATAGGAGACACAAACCCTTGTTAACCTTTTACAACAGTACCTGCAACAGACTACCCAAGATACACTGAAGTAACGCAGACAAGTAATCTGCATCGACTATCACAGCCACCACTTACCACACAAACACGACCACTTCTTCTTCTTTTTTCAGCTTTTCCTGGTTAAGGGTTGCCACAGTGGATCACCTGTCTGCTCATGATTGGCAGTGGAGTTTTACGGTGTTGAGTTGCTAGCCCGGCGCCCAACCTTCCACAAAAGGAACACAAATGCACACACTCAATCCTAGGGCCAATTTAGAGTGCCCAGTCCACCTACAGCATGTCTTTGGGATGTGGGAGAAAACTGGAGCACCCGTAGGAAACCCATGCGACCACAGGGAGGACATGCAGACTCCACAAAGAAGGCACCCCAGCCGAGGATCGAACCGGAGAACCTCTTGCTTCCAACAGCTAATAAAATATATAAAAACGAAATGCCACTACAATAGAGAGACCTAAGTTAAATAAAATAAATGGAGTAAAAAGTAAACTTTGGACTCAACACGACTCAGCAAACTCTTTAAATAAAAATCTGTATGTTTTATTTGGTAAGTACTTTCGCGTACCTTCCTGTACGCTTCCTCAGACCATGAATATTACAACAAACTAACAGCTTTTTATACAATGACATGACACACTTGATTGTTTAATAACAATTAAACACAATAGGCAATTCAATAAAACAATTAAAACAACAGCATTAAAGGGGCATACTCTAAAAACACTTATACAAAAAAACTTGAATTCATATATAAACTAAGAGGATGCTAAACCATCACTATATAATAAGTAAATTGACTTGTAGCATATATATTAACCAAAAAAACTGAGAGCAGCTCAAACATATTGCTAGCAAATAAATATTGATTTAAAATTATATGAATGTATATAAATATGTAAATATAAGAATATTAGTATAAATATATTAATATAAAAAAGTATATGAGTATTATTAAAAAGTTAAATAAATGTGCAAATAAAAATATTAAAATAAATGAGTATATGAGTATTGTGAAAGAGTTGCCTGGATATCTGTATATAAGCATCAATAATGGTTATATATATTGTGTATAAAATACATGTACAAGGAGAAATGGAAAAATAAAAGCTGTCGCTAAATAAATGGATGAATCAAGTTAGGAAGAAATCTAATAATTAATATATAAGGATCATATATTAAGGACTGTGCTTCATACAAGAAAGAATAGAATATAATATAGTATTATAAACTCACAGACAATTATCTGCGTGCGTTAAGATGAGGTTTAATCGAAACATAAAGGTTTAAGCCTGGAGGATAATGTCCTTTTAATCTTAAAATCCATTTTAGTTCTTTAAGTTCTAGTAAATTGACATAGTCTCCTCCCCTAGTGTTTGGTTCTACTATTTCAAGTACCCTAAATACAAAAGAGTGGTTAGGATAACACTGTACGTGCTTCGCTAAAGCATTTAATTCATTTAGTTTCTTTATGTCGTAGATGTGATTGTACACTCTATTTTTAAGCTTACGTTTCGTTAAACCTACATAAAACGCAGAACATTGTTCACATGTGGCTAGATAGACCAATCCTGAAGCTGTTAGTTTGTTGTAATATTCATGGTCTGAGGAAGCGTACAGGAAGGTACGCGAAAGCGCTTACCAAATAAAACATACAGATTTTTATTTAAAGAGTTTGCTGAGTCGTGTTGAGTCCGAAGTTTACTTTTTACTCCAGCTAATAAAATATGTAAATAGTCAATGCTAACAGTCAGTACATTACAGACAACACACAAATCATATTATTCTGCTTAACTTGGGAAACTTGGGAGCTTAACCCAGAGCTGTTGGACATGCTCCACTTAAAGAAATCCCAATCCTTCCGAGCTACACGCTCTAGGGACCTAAATCTTGTCACCACAATAAACAGAACATGGCGGAGGGATAGATTCCTGTCCCAGAAGCTTCCCATACTCTGGAATAAACTACCTATCTATATCAAACAAAGCTCCTCATTAGCACTCTTCAAGAAAAATCTTGATGATTGGATGGGAAATAGGAAATTCACCCTGGGGATCAGCTCTGTGGCTCTGCTCAACAGTGGCACAGGAAAATAATTTTCTTGGGTGGCAAAAGCCAGGGTACCTTTTTGGCTGGGCTTGTATAGGCCCCAGGGCCGACAGCCTAGTACCTACCTATGAACCTATGAACATAAAGGATAAAAACATATGAATGTGTTCCCTTGAAATGGCACTAGAAAGAAACATCTGCTATCAGATACATGACATTCAGTCTAGCTATACGCAACAGCATGAAGCTGTGCGTTAAATTTAAACAAATATAACCTGATAAAAATAAGGTGAAATCCTTTTAAAGAAAATCAGTTTGGTGTATTGTTCAGCATCCATGCCCCCTCATTAGAAAAAAAAATCTTCTTCATTTTCAAAAATGAATTCTTTACAATAATGTATCGGTAAGAGGAAATTATCTCATTTTCATACCAAAGAAATAAGATATCAAACCTCCTAACAAAATAAAACTCTATTGGTCTTTTAAATAGCAAGCTTGTATTAGGAAGACATGCTTGTCAAAAGACAATCCGTGTTATTATAAGCCAAGGGTGTTAAAAAGGTAAATGCGTATGCACTGGATTAAAAACAATGCTTGCAATTGCTAAACCTTATGAAACTCACAACATAAAATTGAGAGTAAGCATGGGGCATAGAAGGATGAAGCCTTTACAAACACTACCACTAACAAGATTAGATATACACTTTTTAGGTCAGCATAGGGTTCGCAATTACTCGTGCTTTCGGGCTGGTATGAGCGGCGAATATCAAGTAACTCAGACACCGCCAGCTGACAGCATGACCATACCTGAGCAAAATGACAGTTTCAGGGCAAACTGCATCCACAAACGAAGCATGTGGAGGAAAGAATTAAGCCGCAGAGCATTACCTGATGCCTCCCGCAAATATCCTTTTTAATATCACACTATTCCGAACACTTCCGAATACCACAAGGCTATGCCAGTCAACCCCAACATTACAACTACAAAGTGGTAGCATAACCGTGCTTCCACACACTTCAGAAACTATGAAATACAGAACCCTGATCACCACTGACATTACATTAACACATCTTACAGTTCATCCACATGGTTTACTCACGCCAAACTTAATCTGCCAGTAAAACTTGAAAAAAAAATCATATTATCCAAGACAGCCTAATTCTCAAGTCAATACACCAGTACAGAGGTAAGCTACCATAAGCGTTGGTTTTCTATTTGAGTGTTCCATGAACACATGCTGTAACTTTATGTTTTGGACCATGTGATTTCAGACTTCAATCCTACTGGTCACACAGCAAAGAAGGAAGAAATATTACAAGGTTTGATACAGTGCAAGGGGAACTAGTAATTACTATGTAAGGAATATTTCTTCAAGCGTTTCATGTATATTTTTGAAACTGCTTGCAGTTTGAGGTGTTTTTAAACAACGTTTTATAGCCTTAACAAGAAAAGTAAAAATAACTGCTTCTACGGGATCACTCGCTGTCACTCCTCACTCACACAGCCTGCTTTCTTTGTATAGAAAATTAGTCGATTTTCTCAAAAATTTCTAATATAATCATATGGCAACTCAACTCTGAAAAATAAGTTGAGAAGGTAACTGACGTTCAGGTACTTTTTCAACTTATTTTTTAACTGTGGACCTAAAATACAAGTATAAAGATACTTGCGCTTGTGGAAGACACTCGGGTGTAACACTATACAATTCTTAGCGCCTCAGTGAGCGCTCAGCTGTAACTGCAGAGGCGCCATGCAACGGTACTCGGGGTTAATGAGTTAAGACGCAGTTGCCAGTAAAGCTCCCTCTTGTCTAGTAAAAGAGACTCGAGGTTCTGTTTTAATATTATCAATGACAGCAAAATGAAAAGAATGACCAGTATTTTCCATTATATGTGTGCTAAGTGCATTTGTATCTTTTTTTTGATTTTATGTCATACAAATGCTCATAGATATGTTTTTTTTTAATTTAGGGTCCAATTTTCCAATATAAAAACAGCTACAATATTTACATAGAGCACAATAAATAATCCTTTCAGATCCACAACTGTATTTTTGATGAAGTTTTACTTCAATGTTATCAGAAAAGTACTACCTTCCTTAATGTGTTTACAATAGTTATACATGGCACACTTTTTCATGTGCCCAACATTATTCATTCCCTTTGGTTTCATCTCAAATATATTCTTTAAGTTTCTGCCCTTCTTTAATACTATGGTTGGATGTGAATCAATAAATGGTATAATGGCTTTTTCATGATTTAGTATGGACCAATTCATTTCTAAGATTTTTCTTAATGTATAACTGTCATTTGTGTATAAGGTAATGAAATATGTCTTAAAGTCCCTTTTTATTTCTTGGTTCTCCACATTTATCAAGAATATATTTGGGATGAAACCAAAGGGAATGAATAATGTTGGGCCCATGAAAAAGTGTGCCATGTGTAACTATTGTAAACACATTAAGGAATGTATCACTTTTCTGATAAACAACATTGAAGTAAAACTTCATCAAAAATACAATTGTGGATCTGAAAGGATTATTTATTGTGCTCTGTGTAATTGTTGTAGCTGTTTTTATATTGGAAAAATGGACCGTAAATTAAAAAACTGTATCCATGAGCATTTGTATGACATAAATTCAAAAAAAGATACAAATGCACTTAGCAAACACATAACGGAAAATACTGTTCCTTCTTTTCACTTTACTATCATTGATAATATTAAACCAGAACCTCGAGGTGGAGCCTGGTCTCTTTACAGAACCTCGAGGTGGAGCCCGGTCTCTTTACAGAACCTCGAGGTGGAGCCCGGTCTCTTTACAGAACCTCGAGGTGGAGCCTGGTCTCTTTACAGAACCGCGAGGTGGAGCCTGGTCTCTATACAGAACCGCGAGGTGGAGCCTGGTCTCTTTACAGAACCGCGAAGTGGAGCCTGGTCTCTTTACAGAACCTTGAGGTGGAGCCTGGTCTCTTTACAGAACCTCGAGGTGGAGCCTGGTCTCTTTACAGAACCTCGAGGTGGAGCCCGGTCTCTTTTACTAGAAAAAAGGGAGCTTTACTGGCAACTGCGTCTTAATGCATCTAGTTGGCCAGACTTAAATGAACACATTTCTGTCAGCTCCCTTTTAAAATTAAAAGCCCTAGACAGATAACACTGTTTTAAATAATTATTTATTCATTATTTATGTATTTTTAAACACTATTTTATTTATGTTTTGATACTACAATGAGAGTTTTTTTACTATTTATTTATTCCATCTTATACAGCTATAATACAGTCTTTTACATGTCTTTTCCTTTAAGGGGGTGTGTCAGTTTAAAATAGTGTATTCATTGTTTAATGAATTTTTTACCCAGTTTTTCTGTACTATATAAAGTAACTGTGTGATTAAATTTATTATCTGATGAAGTTCTGAAGTGGTCAGGACGAAAGCGCTTATCATTTGTTTTATTCTCTTCAATAAACTCCAGTATCGGTTTTATTGAATTTGGCCTGAATAGGTACATTTATTTACTGTGGAGTGGCTCATCCTTCTGTTTCTGCTTGGCATGTTTGTGTTTTGCAACAATTTTTTCTTCTTGTCTTTTTTACTGATGATGGAATATGTCAGAACAAAAGAATGCAGATGTTTAAGACAATTCAAAGTCACCTCCAAGTTAACAGTCTAGGACAGTATTGGATCAATCTTTGTACAGATTAAGAACTTATCCACTTAGTACAGTAAGTCTGATGACTGGTAAGTTTTCTTGTAACTTTGCTCACTTCTGATATATTTGCAGTTATGTCAGAAAAACGAGTCTAATGGAACAGCTACATCCCAAAATTAAGTGAATAAGTAACTAAAATCTGAGATTCATTCACTTATACACAAGTGTATGCAATGCCTGTCTAGACATCTTGAAACCATGCATTTCTCAGCCACCATAAGGTGGCAACGATAACTTTTTGTATTTTTTTTTTTGTGTTTTGTTAGTAGTCACATAATCTGAAGGAAAGGTAGAAAGGCATCTAGGAAATCTTTCCTGCCACTAAATGATGACTGCATCCACATCAACTCTCCATTACTCTGCTGAAACAAGCAGAAATGGTGATGACCACAATCTTCCATGTGGAGACAAGGTTGATCTTCACAGTGCCCTACTTGTGGAACTTTCAAATCAAACAGGTTTGCATCATTAGTTCCAGTACAGTAATGGTGCTGCAACTTAGGGAAGGCAATAACATATTTATTCCAGAACATGTGAACAGCCACAGTAGAGCTGCCCCAGTCTATGACTTACTAGCAGATGAGCTTCACTTTTCTTCAAGGAGGTGTGAGCATATATCAAACTGTTTTTCATGCTCTACACCATGGCTTGGCTGTATAACAGAGAAAGCATGAATGACTGTGGTCTCAGCTGTGTTTCTATAGGTTGTAAAGTGAAAAATACTGACCTCAGCTCAAGCCAGCTTATGTGAGGCATCCTTTTCTAGGGAATCATTTTCCATGTATGAGGGAGGAGCCCAGGTTGGCTCTGCAACCCACTAATGAAGCATCCATAAATACAGACTGCACTGGGTTAAGCATCAGGAAGGGTAACCATATAATGAAACTGGTGGGTAATGTCTGACACTTTGGAACCTAACGATAAGGGGTCCTGACTTGCAAAAGCGCTGTAAGATTGTTAATTACTTTGTCGTCACTGGTATCTCACTTTCCAGTGAGGCATCCTTATGCTCAGACAGGCAAATAGGACAGTAGAAACAGAAGCAGGTGGGCATGCTTATATATAAATAGTAGGGGATACTACAGCACAGATTCCAATAACAGGGATGCATTGGGGCTTGCCCCACTGCATAACTAGCATGTTAAGTGCCTTTTGTGAGTCAATGTTTGATTTCTTTTTTGTGTTCAACTTTGGTCTGCGAGAAGTGTTTGGTCAATTTGTGCTTGATAGAACATACTGCATATCACTGGAAACAAATATCATTTGTCTAGCAGCTGGTGCAGAAGTTAAGGCTGTGAGATGGAGTTCTTATGATGCAGAGTTTGATTCCCTCAGCCCTTGTTTACCTACTGTATAACAACTGTGAGCAAGTTATTTAAATCAGACATTGTTCTCAGGTCACCTCTGAAGAGGGACTGTGTGTCCAGTAGGCCTACCTGGTTAACTAATAGGTATATTTTTTAATCGCAATGACACCATGTGCACTATATGTCTAGAAAGTATGGTTCATGAAAAAGTGTGTTGTACCCACTTCTGAAACATTTGAACAATCTGCATTTGATTATGTGGTGTAGAAGAATAATGTCTAGACAATGGTCAAGAATTAACTAGAGACCCAGTAGCTGAAGCAGCTGGCCAAAGAGGGTGGTAATGAGTGTTCAATAAGATGGAAAAACTGTTTAACTGCCATGCTGACCTCATTTCTGGAAATAGACCATGTTCCATCAACTGCTCCTAGCACTGACTGCAGTGAAGGAATATTCACATGATTCTGGAGTTCCTTAATGTGTTTTTCCCAACAATGTCTCCAGTCAAGGTCAGTATTTTCTCACCCTTGCAGACAGCAGTTTACACAATGTTCCACTTCATCCTTTCTGGGTAACAGGATGGTCTGTTGTAACTTCTTTGAGGCCACCCAAAAATCTCTGTCTCCATAGCTTCACCAAGTTTCTCCCACACAAAGTCTTATATTGGGTGACCAGGCCATCACAGCTGCTGCCTCCTGGCCTGTCAATATCTATCGCTCATATTACATGTTGGGTCTCCTTTATTAACTTTATGGATTCCCCTCACCATTCATGTTCACCAGTGGGTCCTAGAGTTACCACCATGACAAGCGTAGATATAATTTTGGCCACTGCTCCTTGTAGCTTTGGCTACTAATGAGGTCTTGAAAATGATCCGTATGGACTCCTCATACTCAATCCATCCAGATATGTGAAAGCACTCTTCTGGAGATAGCATTTGGAACTCATTCCATATAGGCATTCTGAAAAGCACTCTCAATACATGTTTGGGCTTCCCGAGTCTATCCAGCCACCATCTTGAACTCTGAACAAATACACCTCCAAATGGTAATCAAACAATAACATGGCACCTATTCTGAAAGGAGGGTTGAGCCACAGTTCTAAAGACAGATTTATAAAATCAGTCATGCAGCTTTGGACCAAGCTGCTCAAGTATGCAGTGTCAGTGGTGCAAGAGGTAGCAAACTCACCTTTAATGCAGAAGGTTGTGGGTTCAACTCCCACACCAGGTAGATCGATTGGTGACACTGCAGTGCACCATAAGAGGGGTGCTGCACTCCTAAGTGTGGCATCCTTTGGATGAGAAGTTAAACCGAGGTCGGATCTGCTTGAGTTGGTGATAGCTCAGGTGGATGTAAAAGATCCCACAGCACCTACTGAAAAGAGTATGGTCCTTTATTAAAGACGTCTTTAGAATTCACGGTTTACATGCAATTGGTCGTGTGACCGAAGGTCGATCCGACGTAACTCTGAACCGAATTGTCAAATCTCGGACGCGCGAATGCTCATAATGTCGCTCACAATGTCAAATTCAAAAGTTCCGATCACACACCTGCTGCAACAAGCACTATCATGGGTTGAGAGGAGGGTATAGTAGCCTGGCCGGCATTAGGTAATCTTGGGTTCGACGTCCGCAGCTTCAACATTCGGAGATCCTGGTGTTCTGCTTTCGGCATTTTCGCGTTTGGACATCGGCCGTACACGCAAATGCATAAATACCAGAATTTACATTTATATATAAGATTTCTATACAAAAATTTCAATTTATATACAATATCTATCATTTGTTTTTACAGTCAAAACATTTTTTCTATAATTATTCCCATTAATTTCCATTTATTTGCTCCTTGACCCCACTCTTTTTCACAACCAAAATCTTATTTTCTCTAAAATAATAGCCAAATTCCATTTGCTGTTATATATAATTTCTGATACTCTGATTCCATAAAATCTATAACATATAATTTTCTATCAGTTGTTTTCTATATAAAGTTTACTTTTGTTTTCAAAAACTCAATATTCAGTATTATTCATACATAAATCTTCTACTCTCTTTCTTCTTCTTCTTTCGGCTTTTTCCGGTTAGGGTTCTCCATAGCGGATCATCTCTCTGCTCATGATTGGCAGTGGAGTCTTACAGGGTCGAGTTGCCAGCCCGGTGCCCAACCTTCCACAGAAGGCACACATGCACACACTCACACCTAGGGCCAATTTAAAGTGTCCAATCCACCTACTGCATGTCTTTGGGATGTGGGAGGAAACCGGAGCACCCGGAGGAAACCCACGCCACCACAGGGAGGACATGCAGACTCCGCAGAGAAGGCACCCCAGCCGAGAATCGAACCAGGGACCCTCTTACTGTGAGGCAGCGACGCTAACCGCTGCACCACTGTGGCCACCCAAATCTTCTACTCTCTTTATACCCTCAAAATAATTTATGTTCCCTAATTTCCTGTTCCCTACAATAATTACAAACTTTCATGTCTTCTTGTATCACTTATTTGCCTTAACAGGTAAGTTTTTTTACAGACAGCATCCATAAAAAAATCATGACATTCTACAATTTCTTCACATCTTTTTTTTCTCTCTTTTAAGGCATTGATCAAATCGTCATTTAAATTCTTTAACAGGAACACACAATAATATTTACAGATTATATTTTCATACTGTATCCTTCTTTCATTCTCTAAGTCTTCTAATTTAATTTTCCATAACATAATTTTCTCTTGATATGCTTTAAATTCTCCACTTATACTTTTCTCTTTTAAAACTTTTCAACAAGTTCCACTCCTTTTCATATTTGTTATATTATCTCTAACTGCCAATGACTCACATTATCAAAGGTCTTTGAAGCAACACACTACTGACTTTCCTTTTACCTTTCACCTCTTCCTCAGACTGCTGCCTCCCTTATCATAACCAATATTCCATCTAGTTTATTTCATTAACTGCATATACACTTTTCGGTTAACTCCTACCAAGCACTAAATCAAATCTCTTCTGCAAGATCATCATACCTATCTTGTAGTCTATGCTACACAAAGTTAACTATTCTGCAATTATTTAACTTAATACATTCATTTTTTTGACAATTTTAACTAAATCTATACACATATAATTGATCCTATAAATCACCTCAAACACTCATCTGTAATCTATGAAAAACAGAATTTCACTTCATCCATATCATTATAAAAGCTATAACATTCCATTTATAACACATACACTATCCTTCTTCCCCCCTTCTATTACAATCTCCAATTCCTCTAAAATCCCTTCCTTATCCATTACTATTCTCTGCTGCTCACCTATTTTAACAGCTGTATGATAAAAACGTAATGAAGGAACGATGGAATGCATATCTCCTTAACATGCCGCCAAACGTATTTCATTATGCAACCCTTACTGCTCAGAATTATTCTCCTTCACTTCTCTCACTCTCTCTCATAACTTCCTCATCTGCTCTTAACGTTTTATTCAGGAAAGGTGATAGTTTCTCCCATCTTCTCCTTAACTGCAAATCTCTGTCTTCCTATCCAATCCATCATTGCCATTCTATTTAATTCAAAAACTTTTCTCTTCCTAAAACACCCAGCATAGTTACTTTCTGTAGCCGGTTCATATTCTTTCCATCTTTCCTTATACATTTCCTTTCCTACAGGAAACCATTCCCTTCCTATCTCCCTATACAATCTCTTATACCTGTCCTTACATTCCTTCCACCACTCCAATCAACTACAATAAAAGCTCGTACAAACCTATGAACTCTAAACATTTTTTTCCTCATCTACTACACTCGCTGTATGTCTTCTTACCCCTTTCCCCATAGTATAACATTTCAGTACTTTTCAAACACTGTACATATTGTTAATCTAAAAAGCTAAATACATTTACCACTCCTTCAACTTTTTCCAAGCCACTAGAAAATGGGAAATAATCTGACTTTATACTCCCTGTCCTCTATGCATATCTTCAATTCCTTCATACTTAAATTTCTACATTTTGAAATATTTATTGACCATTACATTACATTAATTTCAAAGAAAACAATACTGCATCACATTTAGCAGAAGCGTGCAACAAACAAATGATTTGGAAGTCTGAATTACTTAGCATGAGAGTAAAGAAAGGAGAACTACCTCCAAGTAACTTTTTTCAGATATGCTATGAAACATGGGCAGAAATAGCAACATAATGAACTTCTAAAAAAGGGGTGGGGGTGTGCAGTAGTATTCCAAAAAAAAATTACAGAACAGGGAGAAATGCTAAATGAGCTTTTCATCTCAGTATCTACAGAAACACAACTCAAAAAGAAACTTAATTCACAAGTACCAGGCAAATCACTCAGTTGAGAACAGTTTGTAGAAGTTAAAGTAATTCCATACCTTTTGTCAAAATGATTACCTGAGGAAGTGCATTTAATCTGGATGAAAGTGGTCATCATATGCCCACTTAGGTGTTTTTTTTCTGCTGGAATAAAGCTTTTCATGGATCAAGAAGAAATGAACCCAAAGAAATCATTTTGACAAAAGGTAGAGTTACTTTAACTTCTGTTCCCAACAGAGTAAAATTGCCTGGTATTCATGCATTTCCCTGGAATTAAGTTTCCTTTTGAGCTGTGTTTGTTGGTCTTCAGGTACACTTGCAGTTGGGATTTTTATGGCACTTATCAGGTGGATAGTGTGTTCTACAGTTGAGGATAATAGGAGGTTACCAAGCTAATGACCATTGAGCCTTTTTCAGCCTGGCCTTTCATGCCCCAAATTTCCCAATTATCACTGCCCACAGGCTAGAATGGCTTTGGTATATGCCGGTGACTTAAGGCATCTACAAACTGTCCCTATCCATAAGGACCACAGGTGACAACCAAGGGGCGAATTTGTGATTTCTCACCCATTGTTCCAAACTGCATTTGAATATGCTTAGGGAAGAGCTTTGTTTTACAGGAATGGGAAATCTGTTCCAGAAAAGGGGTAATCTTGGAGACATGTACCGATCCCTACAACGTATTATTGATGTCACAGATGAGGTTTAGATCCTTAGATTGGCTAATTCTAGTGCTGCTTATTTTGCAAATATGTAGCAGATCCATAAGGGCTAGATCAGAGAATGCCTTGCAGATTAGACATAGATCACCCCTCAGTAGTCTGCAGGAGAGAGAGTAGGGGGAACAGTTGCGTAGGACATATTATTTACACCCTATATTCTATGATCTCCTTAGAACTGGATGCCATGTCCTTTCTTACAAGTTGCACCACACAGAAGGATTGTCTCACTACCATGGGCACATGGTGATCAAAGTTCAGGTTACTGTCAGCCTGAGCTCACAAGTCATTTACCATTGGGTCTACTCTTGGGGGAGTATTAACAATGTTGTAATTTGAAGGGACTGTCATCTTCCCAAAGGGTATAATTATGCATTTGTTGCACTGAGTTTAAGGTCATGGTTCTGGCAACTGTTATTTGTCTGTATCAGACCTTCCTCGATATCTGCATCTTTGGGAGAATTGACGACTCTGCTAAATCTTCACCTGCATGGATGAATATTCTTCTGGGTTGCATGTTGACACTTATGAGGGAATTTTTGTCTTTTGGGCAACGTCCTTCTTATTTTGGAACAGGAATTTCTTTCTTTTTTTATACAACCTATTTATACTGGTTTGTCTTAAGTTTATTTCAGTCAGGCTACTGTGTTCTCTGAATTGGGGGTGCAAAGTCATCAGCAAATCTGGTCAGCCAAAGGCCGTATAGATTTGCCTCAACTTCAGAGAAGTATATTCCAAACAGAAGAAGTCCTAGTACCAGCCCTGTGGGATACCACTAATAAAAGGCCTCTTGGTGGAGGTGGACTCCCCCAGCCTAACGTCATGTGTTCTGTGAGCCATTTGGCTATCCACTGAGTGACACAGGGATTTATGCCCAGATTAGTGAGTTTGTCTATAATACCCAAGTGAGGTACTGTGTCAAATGCCTTTGCCAAGTCAAAGTAGGCAGTATGCAACATTCTGCCATTGTCCATTGCTGTACTGACCTTCTCGAATAAGTCCATCAAGTTTAGTACGCATGACCTGCTCTTGACAAAACCAAACTGTAATGGGTCCAGTGTCTGATGAGTTCCTATGCCTTTGTTTATCAGCTCAGCAATAACTGATTCCATGGCCTTGG
Source organism: Protopterus annectens (assembly GCF_019279795.1). Classification (NCBI taxonomy): domain Eukaryota; kingdom Metazoa; phylum Chordata; order Ceratodontiformes; family Protopteridae; genus Protopterus; species Protopterus annectens. The sequence continues at coordinate 1,249,253,160 of NC_056726.1, forward strand.
ATATAAGACTAGTCAAACTTATGGGTCTGTGGTTTCCTGGGTCTGTTGATGGTCCATCTTTATGTAGATGGATGACAGTTGCAGTCCTCCATTCCCTAGGAATGATGCATGTCTTGAGGTTGTAGATGAACAGAGATTCTAGTAGCCCTGACAGGTCATGTTTCAAGCTATTTAGGGGCATTTAGAGATATTATCAGGACCCACTGATGCACTGTTTTTAGCTCTGAGAGTACACTGAGGACCTATTCTTTATTGGTAGTAAGGGGGGGTGGTAGAGGGTATTTCCTGGGGGGGGATGACTGGGAGTTTTGGGGACTGAAACTGGAGCTACATTTATCGGCCAGTAAATCTGCTACATCCCTTGGTTTGGTAAAGGAGGTTCCCTTTACTATTAGTTCAGCACACGGATGACTGTTCTGTTTAAGGTTATGTACATAACTGAAAAATGCTTTATGGTTATCCTTAGCCTGAAAGACTATTTATACTCAAAGTTGACTTTGGTGGACTTGATTATTCTCCTGGGTTGCATGCTGACACTTATGAGGGAATTTTTGTCTTTTGAGGAAGGTCCTTCTTATTTTTGGACAGGAATTTCATTTGTTATACAACCTACTTAGACTGGGGGTTTACCATGCAGTCTTGTTTTTGGAGTTGGTCTTAAGTTTATTTCAGTTTGAAACTGCTGTTTCTATATGGTTATGCACATGCTTGTACAGGGTTTCTCTAAACACTTCTACACACGCTACTATGTTCTCTGAATTCGGGGTGTAGAATTTAGCTATACCTTCACTTAACAGGAGGCAGTTAGCCTTTAAATACCTCTTAAAGGTTCGGGAGTTTCCTGGGAATTTTGCCTTTATATTGACTTGAAGGGATATTAGGTTCATAGGTTCATAGATTAGTACTAGGCTAACTGCCCTTGCGAGCCATTTTAAGCCTAGCCAATTATCCCCTGTGAGATTCAAACCCTGTACCTTGTGTTTGTAAGGCAAACACCTTAACCATTAAGCCACCCTCCCAATATTGCTTACTGAACTGATCTAACCAGTGAGAACATTACACAAGGGGGGATATTAATATTCCCTCATATTTATGATTACCAGATTCAGGATATTTGCATGCCTAGCAGGAGGGCAAACTAGCTGTTCCAGGACTCTACATGTTAATGCTTGTGCATGTATCAAAGTTTATGTTGGGATAGTTGAAATCACCCATGAATATGGTGTTGGGCTGAATTGTGAGTGACGCCAGTACATTCAAGTATGTAGTATGGTTATCCTGGGTCATAGATGGGGACCTATATATGCAAGTTTAGTTCGGCATGCAGTAGTAGCTTAAGCATGTCATATTGTCTGATCAATTTTAAGGTGTGCTTACTTTTTATGTAGATTGATACTCCTCCACTTCTAGTCCCTTTTTTGTGCAGTAGCTGGTCTAAATGTGTGGAAACATTTATAGCCTTGTACTGCCATGGTGCCTTTCACAGCTTTAACCATGTTGGCATGTAGATGTAGTATTTACAGAAAGAGGCAAAACAAGGTGCCTACGTGAGACAGCAGGGCCAGGAGCGGCCTTAGGTCAACTGGTACCCTAGGCGAAAGGGTTCCATGGCTCCCCCCACCACTACCTGGTGCCCCCATCCTGGTCTACCTACAATAAAGAAATAGTGGAAAGGCGCCCTTGCTAGAGTGGCACCCTAGGCAGCCACCTAGTTGGCCTATGCCTAAGGCCGGCTATGAGCAGTGCAAGCGTGAATGCAGCAAATATGCCGATGGAAAACTAACTAGGAATGAAGTAAAGAAAGAACTCAAAGTGCTTTGGAGAGACATGAAGCAGTGTCTGGATAAGCTGCCACCCAGGAGTGGAAGCTGATCCTCCTATGTACTAAAGAGGTGGAAGCTCTGTTTTGTGAACCTTTGAAAGAACTGGGAATTTTTATAGAAACTAGTCTGTTCACATTGTTTGGTTGCCACAGCTTTTGTCACAGAAAAGTGCCATGTTTAAGGCCTAAAAGATCAAACTTTCAAGGTGTTTGTAAAGTCACCAAATTGTAAGTCAGGACTGATAAACACTGGTGTTTCTGTGTGGAACTAGAATAAGGAAATAGTAGCTCCCCTGCACTTTGATGGAACAAGGGCAGATTCAGCCAGTTATAGGCCTGTTAGACCCACCTCGTTCTATGTGCATGTGAAGATTTAGCATTACTGATGAGGCTCCTGAATGCAAATTCTTGTGCAGAAGATCAATATGGAAAACCAGCATTATTTTGATTCACTAAACTCATCAATGTGCAACAGATAGCTTATATTCAGAGATTCCTTTTCTAAAATAAATACAGATTTAAAAAAGAAAAGCTAAAGAAACCTTGGCCAATGACCAATTATCTTGCATATCCAACAACTGGAACATCCACAGAGGTTCCTCACTAAATAAAAAACAGTGCGTAAGTAATATGTCCTATGCAGACCACCTCAAGGCGTTAGCCCTGTATTCTGTCTCCTACAGGCTTTTGAGGGGGGATCTATGTCTGGCATGCAGAGCATTGTCAGACCCCACTCTGATGGACCTCCTGCATGTCCACAAAACAAACAGTAGCATAATTACCCATTCTAAAGACTTAAACCTTGCCTGTGATATAAATAGGACATGATGGAGAGATGGGTATGTATCCCAGGGACTACCCCATCTATAGAACAGGCTCCCCATTCATGTGAAGCAGAGTTTCTCCCTAACTCAATTCAAGTGCAACTTGGATAATATTTGGGAAAAGTATAGTCGTGTACACTTACCATAAATGTAGATGTTTGAGTGTATTCACTGTTGCAGTCATCGCATTTGGGTTATCTGCCTGCAGGTAGCCTTCAGCCGGCCTGAATACCAGAGTCTTTGGATTTCTGCGTCAGATGCTGTCGTTTCTTCCAGGACGTCAGGTCGTCAGGGGTATAAAAGATGCATCTGACGCCATTACATCAGTTTTGCTTGCCCCAGTTGTCAGATGCCCCCACAATAGGAAGCAATTATATGGTATGGAACACCCCCAGCAAAAAGCAAATACACATGATATAATATATGCCAAACAAGAAGGAAAGGTAAAAGTCAGGAGAAGTCAGGGGGTTGGAGGGAGGGTAACCAGGACTGCAACAGTGAATCCACTCGTACATCTACATTTATGGTACGTATACACAACTGTACTATGTTCTTTGTGTTTCACTGTTGCAGTCATCACATTTGGGTTGATTCCCAAAGCTAAGGAAGGGTGAAGGTAGTTAGAGAGCATTAGGGCTAGCAATCAGACTCTGTAAGACTGCTGTGGCAAATCCAGCTCTGGATTTTGAAAAGATAGGCAGGTGGTAATACTTGGCGAAAGTATGTACAGAGCTCCAGGTAGAAGCTTCCAGGATGTCCCTGGTAGGAACTCCTCTGAGAAATGCCATAGAGGAAGATGCAGCCCTGTTGGAATGTGATCTTATCCCCTATGGGGTAGGTTTTCCATGGTGCTTGTAGCAAAAATGGATGCAATGGGCTATCCACTTGGAAATGGTTTGCTTTGAAATGGCATTCCCCCTCTGCCCCTGCAGCAAAGCTAACTAGCAGCTGGTCAGATTTTCTGAGAGGCTTAGTTCTGTCCAAATGGAATCTAAGCTGTCTGTGCACATCCAGAGAATACAGTATCCTTTCTCCTTTATTTTGAGGATTAGGGAAAAAAGTAGGCAAATGAATGGACTGGTTTAGAGCCACACTAGACACCACTTTGGGCATAAAGGATGGATTAGTCCTGAGGGAAACCCTGTCCGCATAGAAGATAATGAAGGGTTCCACTGCCATGAGGGCCTGCAGTTCAGAAACTCTTCTTGCTGAAGTGATGGCTAGAAGTAAGGCTGTTTTCCAAGAGAGGAATTTCAACTCTGCTGTAGCAGCTGATTCAAAGGGGGGAAGAGTGAGTTTTTCCAATACAAAGTTAAGGTCCCAGGCTGGAGTGGGAGCTCTCCTGGGGGGTAAAATTTTTGTCCCCTCTAAGGAATTGCTTTAGCAGGGGATGCGAGAAGAGGGGTGGCTCCATATTACAATGTGCTCAAATGGCAGAGGCATGAATCTTAATTGAAGAGAAAGATAGGCCCTTGTGGAGCATTTCTGTTAAATAATCTAGAATATGAGGTACGCTGGGCATCACTGTGTCCATCCCCTGAGCCTGGCTCCAGGAACAGTATCTTTTCCACTTTTCTGAATAGGATTTTCTAGTACTAGACCTCCTTGCCTCAATAATGACATCCAGCACCTGCTTACTGAGGGTTGCTAGAGGTGAGCTCAGGGAATTAGCCAGGCTGCAAGGTTCAGGGTTTGAAGCTGAGGGTGCAGAATTTGGCCCGCCTGCTGGGACAGCAGGGAAGGAGTCTGAGGCACGTGCCATGGTTGAAGCACTGTCAGGCAACACAAAAGTGGGTACCAGTGCTGGCGTGGCCAGTCTGGTGCAATCAGTATTGTCCTTGGCTTGTCCTGTCTGATTTGTAGTAGAACCTTCGAGAGGAGAGGCTGAGGGGAAAAGGCATAAACTGAGAGGTTTTCCCAAGTAAGGAACAGGGCATACACTTTCCAAGCTTGACTGTGGGGAGTTCTGGTGCAGAATTTGTTCAATTGGTAGTTGTGAGGAGGAGGCAAACAGGTATACCTCTGGTGTCCCCCATTTGTTCCTCAAGAGCTTGAGCATTTTGGGTCCCAGTTTCCATTTGTGTGGGTCCATGAGATTTCTGCTTAAGTCATCTGCCAGTGAATTTAGTTTGCCTGGCAGGAATTGAGCTTGTAGGTTCACTTGGTAGCTCAAGTCTGTGTTCCACAGAGCCATGGCTAGTCTGCAGAGTGGGTAGGAATGGGATCCCCCCTGCTTGTTTATGTACCACATAACTGTGGTTGTCTGTCTTTACCAATAGCTGTCCTGGAAGGATAAGGTCTTTGAAGGCTGTCAGAGAATTCTGTAGAGCTAACATTTCTTTTTGATTGATATGCAGGTGCATCTGTTTTGGGTTCCATTTGCCCTGAATGCACTGCCCTGCCATGTGAGCCCCCCATGCATAGTCTGATGCATCTGTTGTTAGGGTTTGGGCGGCAGGGGGTAGAGTGAAAGAAAGTCCCTTGTTGTGGTAGCAGGCCTCTGCCCACCAAAATAACTCTGCCCTTAGACAAGGAATGATAGGAATCATTGCTTCCAGGTCCTGAGAATGCTGACACCATAGATTTTTTAAATTACCACTGAAGTTTCCTCATATGCAGTCTTGCATATGGAATTAAAAGAAGGCAAGAGGTCATGAACCCCAAGGCTTGCAGGATTTTCCTTGCAGATAGCTGGGTGTTTGTGGCCAACAGTTTGAAGTAGGTTGTCAAGTAAACTTGTTTCTCTGGAGTGAGGAATGCCATCTGGGAAGTTGTGTTCAAGCTTGCTCCCAGGAATACAATCTGTTGGCAGGGTAATAGGTATAATTTATTCTCATTTATGGTGTACCCCAGTGAGGTTAGAAGTCTCTTTACAAATGCCAGGTGTTGTAATTACAAGTCCTGACTCTCTGCCTGAATCAGGCAATCATCCAAGTATGGGTAAATTTGAATATTTCTCTGCCTGCAAATGCAATAGCTGGAGCTAGGCACTTTGTGAATACCCTGGGCACAGTAGATAAGCCAAAGGGAAGTGCAGAGAACTGATAATGCATGGAGCCTGCCCTGAAACGTAGGTATTTTCTGCAGGATTCCCTTATTGGGATGTGCAGGTAAGCTACTTTTAAGTCTGGGGTTGCCAGCCAGGCATCCTTGGCTAACATAGGAAGAAGCTACTGAAGAGTTATCATTTTGAATTTTGGAACCACCAGAAAGGTGTTGAGAATAGACAGGTCCAGGATAGGATGCCAGGAGTTTTCTTTTCTGGGAACCAGGCATAGTCTTGAATAAAAACCTTGTCCCCTTTGTTCTGCTGGGACAGGTTGAATAGCCCTGATACTAAGGAGTGAGAGCGCTTGTTTTGGGCCTCCGCCCACTGGTTTGGGGGGGAGGTCTGGCCATCCACTTGGGGGTGGGAGTGAGAGGAATTGGAATTTGTAACCTAGGAAACTATGTTTAAAACCCATTTGTCTTGGGTAATGAGTTCTCAGTTTTTTGCATGCAGGGCGTGAAAAAATATTTTGAGATTTACTTGCTTGCTTACTTGGTGTGATGGATCTGCAATGTTCTTAAAACACTCAGTCTTGCTGGCTGGAATCAAAGTCTGGTTATAATTGCATTCACAGTCTGTTGCATACAGAAACTTGCAGAATATACACTGATGAGAGAATATACTTTGCAGCACTTGTCTTTAAGAGCAGTAACCAATAACTTTTATAATAAATAAAACTGGACAAATGTTGCAGCTTAAAAGTACTGTTCCAACTTTACTTCTCATATAGTACAGATGATGTGAGAGATATAACATTTACCTTGGGACTTGTGTCCCTACCAAACCTCTCTACCATAGCTGGATTTATACAGCTCTTTATATACTCTTTTTAGTCATGCATAAACATATTTTGGAGAATTGTTATCCTGTAGAAACAATACTAAACTTCCTTGTTTAACAATGTCTTGTAAGAGACCAGCTTTTCTGACAGTGTGAATATCCTGTAACAGTGTCCTAATGTCCATGTAGAAAAACATATAGGAAACACATTGTCTGTATTCTATTTGGATCTGTGTATATGACCATATGTTCTTGTACCAATGCTGATAAGCATATCCTGTTTTTTATGAAGAAAAACATATTTTTGAGAAAACACATTGTCAGAGATCAGCTTTTCTGACAGTGTGAACATCTTGTGTCATATCCTGTTTTTCCATGCAGAATAACATGTCATTGTTCTTTAAAAGCAGATTTTGCATTTTTGTTCTTGCATACATCCTGTTTGAGTCTGTAAGGGAATAATGTCCATTCTTTAAAAGCAGATTTTGTATTTTTGCTCTTGCATACATCCTGTTTTGAGTCTGTAAGGGAAGAATGTCCATTCAGCAGATTCCTTTTCCAAGCCATGGTTATTTAGTATGACTGCTGATCACATATTACTTAAACTTTGTTTCTGCATTTAAGCAAGCCTTTTCTTTCAGCATATTTACAACATAATTAATTTCAAATGTATATTCATAAAATCTAACAATTCCCTCTGTTTTTAAACATACTCAAAACATTTTATATAGAAAACACAAGAAACAAACCTTTAGTTTGATACAACAAATCAAAATGCAATTTTACATAGTTAATACAATGATATTAAAGTATTACTACCAAAACTGAATGTATTTAACAACTTTTTCTTTTGCAGACCATTCTGTGAAAATATTTTTTATCAGTTATGAGCTGTGTCTGCTTTAACTTGATCAATTTATTCTTTTGCAATCACAGAATTTAATTTATGACTTAGAACTGTTTCATTAACTCTTTGTAGCTGTTAAATTAACTATGAGACAATAACTATGTGCTACTGCAAGCATTTATACACTACTGAAAACACACAATTTCAATGTCATTTTAACCATCACATTGTGTTCATGTCTCTGAACTGCTACAATGTATTCTGTACAGTATGTATTTACATAGACTGTTTGCTGTTCATGCATTTCAATTTACTAGGTATACTGGACCCACTTTTTTAAATATGTTTTTTCACACATATTCATTACTAGACATTAATTTCATTTGTACTGAATTTTTCTGCATTTGTACATACAAAGACTATAAAGTACATTTAGTCTAATCTTACAAATTTAATAACATTAATATTAAGCAAAATCTTGGAAAATGTTTGTCTCTTTAGAAATCTCTAGTGGAATTGACACCAAATCCATATGTCCTGTTATTTTAAACTACATACTCAACAATTAAAATATTCATGCTTTTTTATACCAACATTGTTTTGCCAAAAACATATTGAAAATAGTAACCATTCTTGCTATTAGAAACATTTATGCATTTTGCATATCTTTATTCTCTCTTGTATAGCTTTAATAAAACAATTTTAAATCATCTCTTGTTTAACCATTATGATAGCTATTAACAACTTGTAAAATATCTTATCCTGTCAGGTTTAATCCATTTTACCAGTATTTCTAATACACTAATACCTGTTTTTCCCTCCCCATAAAAGAGTATTGTCAAGAAGGAATGAGATATTTTTTCTTGTAGCTTTATTTTAGACCCTTATTATTTATTTTTATGTAGCTTTATTTCAGACCCTTGTCACAGTCTGTTTATACAGTCAGTGTAAAACTGAGAAAGTGCCCCTCCCCCTGTAGTACTGCACTATTGTTTAGCTGCTTTATGTTGTGAAAATAGAATGTATGTTAGCCCAACACTTTGGTTATACATTTATTTTATTAGGTTACTAAATAAAGCTTTCACTGTATATTACCTCTAGTAGGTATTTACACCCTCCTGCACAATTGATTTGAACTGTATATATACTATAGCCCATTTGCTGGCTGTACTTGATGCAACTGAAGTTTTTTTTTTGTCCTTTTAACATTTACTTGCAAACAGATTATAAGTGACATCTATGCACAAGTGTGGCATTTTATGACAATTACTAAATAGTGTTGCTTGTAAACATTTTAACAAGTATGTTTTAATAACAATGATGCTTTAGGAAAAACTCAAGCTACTTATCTGGCAATCAGTCTTGTTTATCTTATCTTTCCAGCATTTCCTGTAACTATTCATTCAGTCTAGGAAGGTCTGAGCTCACATTTCATACTCTGTAAACTATAGTTAATTCTTTTGGCATTTTTCCTTTAATGTGATTGTGATTTGCATAACTATGCATTTATACAACATAAATAGACATCATTTTACAATTACCTTACATGGAAATTACCTTACATGGATTTCAGTATTTTTTTTTTTTATTTATTTAACTATTCTGTCCTGCCATTAATTTTACAAAAACTGTTTGAATAATACCATCTGTGATTTTCTTTTTAAAATTCAGAACTTTAACTGTTTGGTGTTACTAAATTGTAAAAAACAAAATAGATATTAGTTTAACCAACACATTTATATTTATATTATTTATATTTGCTAATGTCTGCCTTTTGCTTTTGTGTATTGTAAACAAATGTACTCTAGATGAAAAGAACATACATGCATGTCTGTCTTGTATCTGTATATCTTTATACAAGCATGTCAGTCTTGTGACTTTAAATCTTTATTCTTATTAACTATTTTCATTTAATTTTTATACACTAGTACAGTTTTGTTTACCTTTTGACTATGCTAATGAATGGCATTCATATGCTTTACTTTACTGTAGTACTGATAGATGTCTTGCTTTAACTGAATGAAAGTAAAACATTTAAGAATGATTTGTCCAGACATCAGATCCTACCATCCTACCATGTATGTTTAACCATTTTCAAAACATAAACATATTATAAAATATATTTCTTTTGCACAGATTAACTGTGTATGCAGGAAGTTCCCAGTCTCTGTCAGTTCAGCTAATTTATTTCCTTTATCCTGCAACTGCTGTTGAATTTCCAGTAATGTTGCATGGTCTTTCTGACATTCTTTAGTAAGCTGTTCTGCTGAATTTGAAACTCCTATGCACTTTTGAAAACATGTGTGTATAACTTGTCTAAGCTTCCTGAACTCATTGCGTCTGTCTTTCAGAAGTTTACTACATTCCTTTGTAACAAAATGTACTAGGGGTTCTATCAGTAAATGATCTGACTCACATGTGGTGACATGACATAACTGTTCAACATCAGAATGTAATGTAAACACTTTACCCTTAGTTAATTCTTCAGATCTGTCTTTACAGTCTATTTTTTTCGCAATATGATGCAATATTATTTTATGACATAATACACAAAATGCAGTTTTTGTTGAAGCACACAATAAACATTTGTCATATTTCACATGGTTTTCTTTGAGATACCAGTCAAATATTTTAATACATTTGCATAATGCCTTACTATCAACCTGCCCTAATAAGGTTTTACATTTACTAATGTGCTGTGTATACCAACATAGCAATTTACTATAGTTTGGTTTACTCCTGCATGAATTATAAATAATATCCATACTGTCTAGAAATATACAACCTGTCTAGGAATACAGAAACTATATATGAATATACAACCTGTCTTAAGAATATACAACTCTGTTTAACATCATCCACACTAAATATGTGACACAGAAAAAAAGTCTTACCAGTTAGCAAGAAAACAGGTGATCAGGCTGCTATTGCAGATGGCTGGAAATTTTTCAAAGTCACTTGAGAAGCTGGGAAAGCACAACAGGCAGTGGACTGATGGGCTAGTGGATATCCTCCTTTTCTTGAAGAATTTATGGCACTGCGAATTTCTTGAACTCGTCTCACTCCGGATTGTAGACGTCTAAAAAAACTTTACTACTGAAAGCTGCATAAACTGGAATACTTCTGTTTAGGATTTACACATACGTACAAATGTTAGTTACTGCAATTTAACTGAAGTGACCCTCTGCAGGGCTTACCATCACTCCTCCTGTGTTTGAATGCAGATTGTAGGTTCAAATGCAGGCTAGCTTGCCATTGAAAAAATTATATGGTGCTAGTCACTCAGCTGCCTCGCCATTGAAAAAATATTTTGAGATTTACTTGCTTGCTTACTTGGTGTGATGGATCTGCAATGTTCTTAAAACACTCAGTCTTGCTGGCTGGAATCAAAGTCTGGTTATAATTGCATTCACAGTCTGTTGCATACAGAAACTTGCAGAATATACACTGATGAGAGAATATACTTTGCAGCACTTGTCTTTAAGAGCAGTAACCAATAACTTTTATAATAAATAAAACTGGACAAACGTTGCAGCTTAAAAGTACTGTTCCAACTTTACTTCTCATATAGTACAGATGATGTGAGAGATATAACATTTACCTTGGGACTTGTGTCCCTACCAAACCTCTCTACCATAGCTGGATTTATACAGCTCTTTATATACTCTTTTTAGTCATGCATAAACATATTTTGGAGAATTGCTTATCCTGTAGAAACAATACTAAACTTCCTTGTTTAACAATGTCTTGTAAGAGACCAGCTTTTCTGACAGTGTGAATATCCTGTAACAGTGTCCTAATGTCCATGTAGAAAAACATATTTTTGAGGAAACACATTGTCTGTATTCTATTTGGATCTGTGTATATGACCATATGCTCTTGTACCAATGCTGATAAGCATATCCTGTTTTTTATGAAGAAAAACATATTTTTGAGAAAACACATTGTCAGAGATCAGCTTTTCTGACAGTGTGAACATCTTGTGTCATATCCTGTTTTTCCATGCAGAATAACATGTCATTGTTCTTTAAAAGCAGATTTTGCATTTTTGTTCTTGCATACATCCTGTTTTGAGTCTGTAAGGGAATAATGTCCATTCTTTAAAAGCAGATTTTGTATTTTTGCTCTTGCATACATCCTGTTTTGAGTCTGTAAGGGAAGAATGTCCATTCAGCAGATTCCTTTTCCAAGCCATGGTTATTTAGTATGACTGCTGATCACATATTACTTAAACTTTGTTTCTGCATTTAAGCAAGCCTTTTCTTTCAGCATATTTACAACACAATTAATTTCAAATTTATATTCATAAAATCTAACAGGGCGAGCTTTCCTCCTAAGGGAGCAAGCAGTTGAGCAAGGCTTGGAAGAAGAGTTAAGGATAAGTCATTGTGCCATTTTCCATAGCGGGTGGCTTACTACTCCCTGCTTTGGAAGTGGGAGCCCCCCACTGCTTAGATAAGTGCATAGCCTCAGACTGAAGTCTTGGTGGTCTGCTGCTCCTGGGTCTGGACTGAGAAGGCCTAGAAGGTACTGGAAAGGACCAGTTCTTTGAAGGGCCAATGCCTACTGAATCTAGGTGGCTGTACTTGTAAGAAATCTAAGGTCTTTGAAGGCTGTCAAAACAGTTTGCATAGATTTAGCTTTTTCCTCCATCCTTTTGAGGACTTCTTCTGCTTTGTTGCCAAAAAGGTGCTCTTGGTTTAAGGGTGCATCCAGTAATTTAGCTTTAACATGAGGGGGTAGGGAGCCTTACAAACACAAGGTGCAGGGTTTGAGTCTCACAAGGGATAATTGGCTAGGCTTAAAATGGCTCGCAAGGGCAGTTAGCTTAGTACTAAACTATCAACTATGAACTATGAACTATGATCTGGCAAGTTTTGCTTCTTAAGCCAAGCATGCCTTCTAAGTACAGACCCAGTGACAGCAGCCCTGTAAGATGCTTCTAAAGCATCAAAACCACATTGCAAAGTATGTTTACCAACTTGGTCAGCAGAATGCATTAACTCTTGTAAATATTTGTGTTCAGCACAGTCAGGAATCAACATCATTTTCTGTTTAAGTAGTCCAATAATATGCTGTTGATACTTTAAAATATATAGCTGGCAATTTAAAGCCATAATGGCCAAAGTAACAGAAGTGTATACCTTCTTACCCCATCTGTCTAAAGCTCTAGAGTCCCTATCAGAAGGGGTAGGATTTTTGGCAGTAGTAGCCTTAATGCCTTTTGGTCCTTGGGAAATGGTCTCTGAATCCACAGTAGGATTCTTGAAGAGGAATTTGTGAGAGTCAGGTACTCTGTAGTACCTGTCAGGTTTCCTGGGAGCTGGAGGCAAAGTGTCTTGGGTAAGGCTGGATTCCAAGAAAACATCATCTACAATCTCCAGAACAGGAGGGATAGCTAGAGGCTTGTGTTGAGGCAAGTTTAAAAATTCCCTAAGTCTTTGTGGACTGAGAATAGTCCTGGCTTTCCCAGTGGAAATGCTCCCTAAGGGTATGCAATGTCTTCTGGAGGGGAAGCAGAGGGAATGGAATCCTCTGCATCAGAATCCTCATAAGTAGATAAGGGTACATTTTATTTATTTCCAGTCTGATTACTGGGGAGGTCCACTGGGCTCAAAGAGCCTGTTTTCAGTGGAGGCCCGGGGAGAAAAGCTCCATATTACATACAAGTAAACAAGATGAAATTATACAATCCATATTATATACAAGTAAACAAAAATGAAATTATACAAAGTAATGTGAAAAAGTACAAATGCATAAATCTTGGTAGTCAGAAGGAACAGAGATATCAGATTCCTGATCGGAAGAATCAGAAAGAAAATCAGTCCTAGGTCTCTTAGAGGGGGAAGGTTGGCTTTCCCTAATTAAGGTAATGAGGTCTTTAGCCATTCTAATCATTTGTTTTTGAGGCATATGTGCCTGAGAATGCGCTTTGGTTGTCAGTTTTCTAGGCGTAGCGCGAGCTTTAGGCCTGAGGAATTCTGTATTCTTAGCTTGAAACAAAGTCGTCAGTTTAATATGAAAATCGGTAGGCCTGAATACACCCTCAGAAGCCGGTGCCTGCACAGCGGCTCCAGACCCAAGGACATCCGCAGGTTCCATAGTCGAAGAAGCATCTCGCAGCATACCAGACTAAGAAAGGCCTGCGAATCTGTAGTAGTGGGTATCGGGGGCTGCCAAAGCGTTTCACTGAGTACCATCAGACTGGTGACTAGCTTAACGGAAGCATCATCGGCAGTTTTGGACCTATGCGGTCTTTCTCTGTTTTTACCCTTACGTTTTTTCAGAAGATCGGTAGTTGGATGGCTTAACGAAGCCATTTCGGTGTACGGAGATTGAGAACAAAAGTATTTAGCTAGAAAAATAGCCTGACGATGAATAGTTTGGGTGTTGAACAAGGCACAAAACTGACAGTGAGGGATGTCGTGGTCTGGGCCTAAACAGGGGACACAGTAAGAATGACTTCCACAGGCAGGACAATTGCTAATTTTTTTCTGACATCGGTTAGAGCATGAAAAAAGGATCCCCAATGGGGTACTTATCTTTTTGAAGACTTCAGGTCTGAAACTCGAAAATGAAAATTTTAGGAGTCAGCCGACCGGCACTTGCAAACGGCTTCTGCTTTGGGCATCGCACAGCAAGAAAGACTGATGTAATGGCATCTGCATGTTTTATACCCCTAATTACCTGACGTCATAGAAGAAGCGACAGCATTCACTGCAGAAATCCGAAGACTCTGGTATTCAGGCCGGCTGAGGGCTACCTGCAGGCAGATAGCCCAAATGTGATGACTGCAACAGTGGAACATGAAGAACATCTGGAAACTCATCTCTGCTTTGGCACCTATGTCTCTAATGGACATAGGTAATCTGTAAATGGTTCACCTCTCAGGCCCATACTTACACTTATCAATGGTATCAGAACTTGTCAAGAATTTGGGATGCATGGCTAGGCATAAAAAGGCCCTTGTGGTCATTAGCCTAGTAAACACCTACGAACCTATGAATCCAGTTAAATTATTTTACATTTTGGTGTCCAAACTACAAGTGTAGGCTGGTTTATACAGTCATCTTGAAACGTTTAGTGAATCATGGTACAGTTTACTCTCAAATTCATACATTAACAGCAGATGACAAAAGCATGGATTCATGCAGTGCAAGTCTTATCACCCTACCCTGATCTACTTTTATGGTCACTGTAAGAGAAACCCTGTGGAAGTGGCAACTATGACTTCAGTAAAACCTTTGACAACATGCCTTAAATTCTGGTGGGGAAATTAAGGGGAAAGAGCTTCACATGGAAAAGACAAATATGAAAATGGAGAAATGACCAGAATCAAAGGATATTTTTTGGGGAGGCAGTGCTAAGACAAATCCTGCTAAGGAAATTTAAGTCAAATGTCACACTGGCTCTGGAAAACAAGATAAGGCAATTCATTACGGACTCTACACTGAATGCAATGGTCACAGGTGGAGGATCAGCTTCCAATGAAATCTGTTTCAAACTGAAGCTGATGTCTCATATACAAAAGGAAAAAAAACAATATCCTGCACTCTAGTAAAATGTGTGGCCCCAGTGAATAAAGATTGAACATTATCTGGGGTTAAAACCACCTCTAAATTGAATTATACAATGCAATCTGAAAGGGCATTGCTGATGATTAACTGCTTTCTGGTATGTGCAGCTGTTGAAGTGAAACCAAAAGATGGTAAGGCCTCATCCAGACTATACAGAAAATTGACAAGTTTCTATGTGGAGTACTGTGCCCAGTTCCGGTAAAAGAAAATTAGGTTTCTACAAAGTATATACTGCAGAACTACCAACATAGTGGGGTGAAAAGAAGAGTTTCTGCATAGGAGGAAAAAGTTAGTTTTACACATGCATACTGGAAAACAGAAGGGTGATGCAATCTGGAGACGCAGTACTGTCATGGAAAAAGTCAGGTGTAGGAAGAACGGGACAAGTGTAGCAATCTAAGGTGGAATGATTCAAGAAATGGTTGTGGGTACTCGGAACACATTACCAGTGCCACTGGTGGAGCATAGGGTTGGGTTCCCCAGACAGGTGGTCAGTGGAGGAAAACAAGAATGCCCAACACAAATGAAACCAAGGAGAGGCAGGAGTAATGGGGGAACAGATGTGACAGATAGGAAATTCAAAAGACTATGCATCTTTCATCAGCATCTAAATATGCACATACACCTATAAGGTTAAGGAAGCCCCCCCAAAATATGGTCACTCACACAAACAAACTCAAGATGGAGGCCAGAACTTCAGATTACCAAGATCAGCCTTGTTATGATCTCATCAAGAAGCTTCCTTACACACACCATGACCTTAAGACAGAAATCAAGTCTACCCAAGTAAAGCAGCACATACTCTGCATAATGCAGCCATTTGCATGTCTTCAGGAAACACCAGACACAATTATATATACCAAAAACAGTAAAGATCTAATGTGCAGTCCCTCTCAAAGTCATTGAGTGAACAAAACATGGTCAGATAGTTCCCTTAGGCATTCTGTGTGCTGCAAGCTGTGGGATGGACAAAGCAAAACAATGCAAAGATTAGCATACGATGACCAAGATCAATGTTTCTGCAGCTGTGCAGCATCTAGAAAATTAAATTGTTTTAAATAATGTAGCAAGAAGGCTCCTAAAATAAAACTCCTGACCACATCCAAGGACCATTTCAATTATCAAAGATGAAATCAGTACTTTCATAAATTTGTGCATCACGTCAAATGTAGGGCTCTACAAGTCAATTGAGCTGTAGACCAGTTTCTCCATAACTACGACTAAAGACAGAAAATCGTCAATAATTGGACAACTTGTTCTCCACCTCATAGCTTCTTGTGCTAGCATGACACACATATTTCCCCTACAGAAGATATGGCTTATTCATCTAAAAGATACATCAGGCTAAACATTACAACTAAGAGAACAGCTAATACAGAATATAATGTCTGCAGTCTATAGGAAAAGTAGCTCATCTAAACTAGTCTCACATATGCTGCGTCAACATATTTCTTGAACTTTCTAGTGAAACCAGCAAGATATTTTTGACAGCTAAAATCTTACTGCATCATATCTCAAAAAGAATTTGCTTCCTATTAGGGTTTGTTTCACAGTTAACTACGACAACTTTGAGAACACCTCTAGAATATACATGTCTCCTTTAGATCACTATTTTTTTACATGAGTTTGAATCCCAAATGGTGTGTCATTTTGAATTTCAGCAGCTTTTTTTTAGTATTAGCTTTTCATTATGCCTTGGCTTTTCATTTTTATGTAGGTTTCTATCCCAGTATTTAATCTCTTAGAGATGTTGCTATTTTTGAATTGTAAAATGTTTGCTGATAAGTGAAAGAAGGAAATAAAAATACATGAAAGGGACCATAACTGGAGTAACAATAAGTTCCAAAGGGAAACCTCTCAGGGGAAATGTCTGTCCTTCTAGGAAATCTGGCAGGGGGATGGACACAGGGGAGTTGATGACAAATGAAGATGGGCAACTCAGGTAAAACATTATGGTAAGACATAAGTTCTTTACCTGAAGTTGTCAATCTTCATTTGGCCATCAACATGTGGGACAGAGTCCCCAGCTACTTATAATCCTGGGTGGACTCAAGGAAGGACATTCCTAAGCACCACTGAACCAAATGATGCGCTTCCCCAGAGACCAGATCAAACTTGTAATGAGTAACAAAAGTATGGGGTGACACCCAAGTTGCAGCTACACATATGTCATTTATGGATGTTCTCAACTGGAACACAGCAGAAGCAGCCACCACTCTCATTGAGTATGCTTTTGGGGTATAGGCAAAAAAGTACCCATCTTCTTATAAACAAAGGAAACACAGTCCATAATCCACTTGGCTAGAGATGCTTTGTTCAAAGATTGTCCTACTTTATTGTGTGAAAAGGAAACAAATAGTTGGTCAGATTTTCTGATATCCTTCGTCCTTTCAAGGTAGAATCTTAGTTGTCTGTGAACATCTAATAGGTGCAATTAGTACTCACCCTTGTTACAGTAATAATCTAAATACGGGCTAAATAATCTTCTACACCCAGGACGCTCCACTACCCCTGTCCCTGCTACACTCATAGATAAACCATCGGACATGATCTCAAATAGTTTCAATTGCTTCTTCACTGAGACAATCCAAACCCTGTCTAATCAACTGCCACTTAACTCTCAAAGCCTTGATACTCCCACCTATAAAAACATTCCCCAATTTACCTTTCAGCCTGTAGCAACTTCTTTCATCTGTAAATTAATCAAAAAACTAAAACCTACCACACTCTCAGCTGATCAACTTCCAGCTGAATACTTGCAAAAATCAGCTGAAGCCATTGCCTACCCTGTGTCAATACTCATTAATCGGACCCTAACAGAGGCCAAAATCCCTGATATCTGGAAGGTATCCTATGTAATTCCTCTCCATAAAGGTGGCACTTCCACAGACCTCTCGAACTACAGGCCCATATCCATACTGTCCCCCCTAGCAAAAATAATGGAAAAATGCGTGCAGAAACAGCTTATGCAACACTTACTTGACAATCACCTATTAGCTGACACTCAGCATGGTTTCCGACCTCTCCATAGCACTACCTCAGCCCTTCTTGTCTTCTCCAATACCATAAATACCTATCGTAATAACAATAATATCTCCTCAGCATTATTCTTGGATCTGTCCAAAGCCTTTGATATGGTGGACCATAAATTACTAATTGATACATTGCATTCATTTGGTCTGGACACTGCTGCTATTCAATGGTTTAGATCCTACTTAAATGGTAGAAAACAAGCAGTTTTATGGCAGACCAAACTTTCTAACTTTCAACCCAATACTCTGGGAGTCCCACAAGGATCCATCCTAGGACCACTATTATTCTCAATCTTCATCAATGACCTGCACACAGTTGTATCAAATGCTAGTTGCATTCAATATGCAGATGATTCCATGCTGATTTGCTCTGGAACATCCCCTATAGAGTTACAATCTTTGACCCAAACTACTTTCAGCAAAGTAGAAAACTGGCTCTCTAGTCGTCGTCTGATACTTAATCCAAAAACAAAAATGTTACTGTTTTCACCGACACAAAGGTCAAGCCCCTCAACTTTACAATCCAAGCAAAGGACTGGACAATAATCTCTCCGGATCCCTCGACAAAATTATTAGGGGTAACTATAGATAACAACCTAAAATTTGATACTCATGTAAACCTAATGATTAAATCAATCAATAAGAAACTAGGTTCGCTATATAGAATAAAAAGCTTCTTGACCCCCAAGCTAAATCTGCCATTGCCCAAACCCATCTCCTCTCTACCCTACTGTACTCATCCCCTTACTACATAATATTAATAAAACGATCATGAACAAGCTCACTATCTGTTATAATCACATTGCTAGGTTTGTTACTGGGTTACCATATAGAACCCACCACTGTACCAACTTAACCCAGCTTAACTGGCTTGAGCTACCGAAACTAATTTCTTATAACTTACTAGTACTGACCCACAAAATTTTATATAACCCTGAATACCCTCCCTCACTCAAAAAATTGATCTCCCCTTGCAATAACCCTCGACCACTGGGGTCATCCAGTCGCCTCCTTATACAAACAAGTAAAACTAATAACGCAGCTGGTGACTCTCTCCTTACCAACTCCGCAGGGAAAACTTGGAACAAACTCCCTCCTGATATTACCTCACTCCCCTCTTTAAACCAATTTAAAACTAAATTAAAAGGCTACCTGGGGTCTGATATTACCTGCCATTGCTTTAACCCTGGCTAGCTATCTCTCTGAATATACTACTCCTAGATCCTGGTTATCTGAGTAATCCTTATTATAATAATTTGCTGTCATCATGTATAATTATTAAGTAAACTAACTAAATTTAAGCTATTAATTTACATATCATGTAATGACTAACCTCACCTTGCTTTAAATGTTTATGTTTTTTGTTACTTCTGTAAATGTCTCATATTGTCTTGCTTGGAGCTTTTCTCCCCGGGCCTCCGCTGTAAATGGACATGTATCCAGTCATACTATCCCGGTTAACAAATGTAAAATAAATAAATAAATAAATAAATAAAATAAGTAATTTGGAGAAAATATCAGAAGGTTGATATATTGACTGAAGTTGGTTTCCAAAACTACCTTAGGAAGGAAAGATGGGTTGGTTCTGAAAGAAACTGTCCCTATGAAAAATCAAATATGGTGGCCTAGACGAAAGGGCTTGAATTTCGGAAATGCATCTAGCTGAAATGATAGTTACCAAAACAACAGTTTTCCAGAATAAAAACTTTTAATCACATTTAGAGGCTAGTTCAAAGGGGGTTGCGTCAGAGCCTGTACCATAAGAGTATGGTCCCAAGGAGGCATGGGATCCTTGTAAGAAGGTTTAAGGAGGAAAGCATCTTTCAAAATGGCTTTACAGAGCCCTATGTGAGGCCACTGATGATCCATAGAAAGCATTGTGGAAATGAGAAATTGCTGCTAGTTGGACTTTAACAGTAGAGCTGGAAGCGCCTTCACTGAAGATGGAGGCTAGGAAATCAAGAATTTTGTGTATTGGTATTAGGAAAAGATCAAAATGATGTAGAGAGGCCCCATGAACAAATATTTTCCATTTACTTGTATAAATTTAAGTGCAGATGTTTTTTGAAATGACAAAAGGATGGATCGGACAGGGGAAGAGAGCATATCATGCCTGGCCACTAATGGTATTATAGAAAACAAGCTGTCAGCTTGAGAGTTGTAATGTCTGGGTGACTGATACCTGTTGGGTGTGACAGGAGGTCCGAAGTTGGATCCAAAATGCAAGGTTGTTGTATCAGGTGAAGCCAAAGGAAGGGGAACCAAATTTGCTGATGCCGAATGGGGGCAATCAGGATAACTTTGCTCTTCAACTTGACTGCTTTCTGTAGAAATTCTGGAATTAGAGGGATCGGTGGAAAGGCATAAAGGAGATCAGGTGGCCAACTGTAAAGAACAGCGTCCCTCAGTAATTCCCAGTCTGGGGGAATAAGTGCAAAGTAGCTGCTGCATCTGTTGTTCAGAAGATAGGCAAAAAGGTTGCAACAAGGCTGGCCCCATCTGTGGAATATCCTTTCTGAAACTTCTGGATTGAGGGACCACTTTTGAGGTAGAAGAATGCACCTGCTCAGTTTGTTTGTAATCACATCTGACTTCCTCAGGATATGCATTGCAATCAGAAAGCAGTTGGATGAGATCACCCACTGCCATACCCTTAAGGCTTCTCTGCATAAGGGGAAAGATCTGGTTCCCCCTTGTTTGTTGATGTACCACACCACTGAGACATTGCCTGTGAATCAGAATTATCCCTATAGGTATAGAGTCCTAGAATGTTTGCAACACTAACAGCACTGCACTCATCTCTTGAACATTCATGTGCAGATTGGCCTCTACTGGGGACCAAGTCCCATGAACCTGGCAATGCCCCCCCCCCACCAACTCAAGCTGGGAAGCATCCATGATCACTGTAGTTTTGGGTGGAGGGGGAATGAACGGGAGCCCTTGTGACACTTGCTTCGAATGAACCCACCACAGGAGATATCTCTTGCATGTGTTGGTGATCAGGATTGGCATTGACAAGAGATGCTGAAGGATGGACCACTGTGCTGCAAGCAACCATTGTAAAATTATCATGTGGAACCTGGCTAGGGGAACAAGGGTTATGGCAGCCACCACTGATCTAATGTTTGAAGTACTAGCCATGCTGGTACATTGTTCTTTTGTAATAGTGTCTGGAATTGAGTCTGGATGGTTTCCAGACAGGATGGAGGAAGTGAGGCAATGGAGGATGTTGTGTCCAATGAAACTCCTATAAATGTTAGATTTTGAGATGGCTCCAGCGAGAATTTTTCAAAGTTGATTGTTATGTCTAAATGGTCGCATAGCAGTAGCTGCCTGATAGTAGCAGAAATGAACCAGTCATCTAGATACGGAAGCATGCAGAATCCTTGCAGACATAAGTAGGCTGCTACTACTGCCATGCATTTAGTGAACACCCTAGGAGCTGTGGTGAGACCAAAGGGCAGAACTCTGAATTGGTAATGACTGGCTCCCAGCCAAAAGTGAAGGAATCTTCTGGAACATCTATCCAACTTTATGTGGTAGTATGCATCCTGAAAATCTATAGAGCAGATAGGTTCATAGGTAGGTACTGGTCTATCGGCCCTGGGGCCTATATAAGCCTAGCCAAAAAGGCTCCCTGGCTTTCGCCACCCAAGAAAATTATTTTCCTGTGTCCCTGTCAAGCAGTGCTGCAGAAGTGATCCCCGGGGTGAATTTTCTATTTCCCATTCAGTCATCAAGGTTTTTTTTAAAGAGGGCCAATGAGGAGCTTTGCTTGACATGAATGAGTAGTTTGCATCAGAGCTTGGGAAGTCTCTGGGACAGGAATCTATCCCTTCAGCATGTTCTGTTTATTGTGGTGACAAGGTTTGGGTCCCTGGAGTGTGTGGTTCGGAGAGACTGGGATTTCTTTAAGTGTAGCATGTCCAATAGCACTGGGTTTGACATAGCTTTGTATGTTAGGCAGAGATCACCTCTGAGTAGGTGATATGCGACAGAGTAGAGCTGGAGTTTTTTGAGACTGTCTGCGTATGGCATCTGTTTGAGGTCGGTAATCCTCTTAATGAGGTATTTCTGTGTCCTTTCCAATTGTTGTAGGTGTCTTGTGAGATACACGCCAAATGGGGCATTGTACTCTATAATGGGTCTGATGAGGGATGAGTAGAGAAGAACAATGACCTCCTTTTTTCTAGAGCAGAACCCTTTTGTGATGAGGTGTGCCACATAGAAGGATTTCCTGACTACTATGGCAATGTGGGAGATATGCTGGAAAATAGGGGCTATCCTGTGAGTTATGTAGGGAACATTCTCCAAGAAGTTACAAAGAAAAGGTTGAGTGGATTTTTTTACCCTCCTGCTTGGAACAGGGGATGGTATTCAAAATGAGGCAGGACAGGTTAGTAGTAATACCTTCAAGAAGTCAGCTATTTTTAAGTTTAACCAGTATTTTTATAATATCAAGAATATCATTTAACACAATTGGAACATCTTCAGCATTGACGCAGACCAGGTACAGTTAGTAGGACCAGCCGTGAATATTGTATACAAAAGAGATTGTAATATAAAAAACATGTTGGAGAGACAAAAACAGGGGCCGGATAAAGGTGTAGGTATGGTTAAATGTGGATACTGCTTATAGTGCCAGCCCATTCTTGAAGGGAAAGACATTTTGCTCCCTAACTATGGGAAACATATTATAAAAGGGAAAATGTCATGTAACAACAAAGGCGTGGTGCATTTGGCTATATGCTCAAAATGTCCTTGTTACTACATTGACAAAACGAAAAATGCATTATGGAGTAGGATTTATCAGCATTAATAGAAAGGATGAAAAAATGCATTAGCAGTCCATATTAATGCCAGTGAAGAATACAGCTTTAAGTTTGTTGTTATTGAACAAATTAATCTAGGAGAAAGAGAGGGACCCTTGAATGACTTCCAGGAATTAACAGAAATGAAATGGCAAATTAAAACAAATGCAACAGTGTGCCCAGGACTAAACAGTGCTGTGTCCATCAGTTCTGTTTTAAGATTGAAAGCACAATTTTTTTATAAAGAAAGTTTTAATATGTCAAACTATTTTTAAGAGTGTTCACATGAGCATGTGAAGTTATTATGTAATCCTTTGTTCGTTTGTATGCAATGTATGTGCTTTAGAATAGATATTTTGTTATGCTTTTATATTATGCCTTTACATTTTATGGCATTGTTGCTTAAAGAAATTTCCTTATTTGTACAGGTGATTGTTATATGTTTTATACAAAAGGGATGTTGGTTAATGTGCACTTCATTCTGAGGACGTTTCCATTAGAGAGATGAAAGCGCTCAATAAACAGTATTTTTGAGTGGATCTGGACCTTGGTTCTTCTTTTTTCTGTGGTTATCAATGGAGAGACTATTGTCCACCTGTGTCCTGAGATCTCATCACACTTTCAATGTTTAGTGAGTACTGCCTATGTGGTAGTTCATAGATACTGAGTTTTTCCCAAAGGGGATGACAATGCACTTCTTGGCATTGAGCCTGAGGCCATGACTTTGACACCAAGCATCTGAAACATAACATCCAGTCATCCTTTCCTCAAAACGGAAGAATGGACTGAACCATGACCATCCGGAATTTGGTTTTCAAACAGATTTGTTCAGTTTGCTGAGATCCAAACGTGGTCTCTAGTCCTCTGTCTTTTATGGCACTAAAAAGAATCTTGAGTAAAATCTGGATTCTATTTGGTCTGGTGGGACTTCTTGGATGACTCTTTTCTAGCAGAATTTGAAGTTGACTGGCAGCTTGTTCCCTCTGACTGGGTGGAATGTTGGGAATTTCTTTAAATGGGGAGGAGGAAGTCAAAAGGGGATTGTGTAACCTCTGGAAATGTTCTCTGCACCCCAGTATAGGAGGTGATTTTTGCCAGGCTTTTAGGTGAAGGGATAAGTGACCCACGATTGCCTCCAGAGGTGGACAACTGGGCCTCCTTTTAGGAGCATTGGAAGGGTTTCCTAAAGAAAGAATTCTGGAAATCTTGGTCTGCGGGCCACCTCTGCCATCTGGGTGGTGATTTCCACTATTGTTTGCCCCTCTACCCCTGGAAGAACCATCACCATGTGTATTCTGGGAAGACCCTTGGGAGTTTTTGAACTACATTTTTCCTGTTCCTCATTGGTTCCTAGAGAATGACCTTTGAGGAGTGGAAAAATGTACTTCTGTGACAGAAAGGGTTTTCCCATCCTTCTCACACCTGGTTAAAGTGTCTCTAATGGTTGGACTAAAAAGGGATGAGCTGTCAAATGGTGCACTGACAAAAGAAGACTTGAAGGGTTCTGTAAAATCACAGAAGCGCATCCAGGTGTACCTCCTTATGAAATACCTGAACCAGCTGCTCTAGTAGTTCCTTTTGCTACATGTGAAATGAGCCTCATGGAAAAATTAGAAATGGAAGTCAGGGTAGCCAACTGAGAGGTGACTGAATCACGTACCTCCTCAGAAACAGCTCCTGAGAGTATCTGGCAGCTCTTTAATCAGATCTCTCTGTAATCTAGTTAAGTGTACCAAGTAATTCATAGACCACAGGCAAAGGATGATGACACAAACTCGCTTCCCAAATCTATCCATCACACGTGACTCCTTGTTGGGAGGACAGATACAGGAACTCTCCTCTACTAGTTCTTTTTTAGTGGCCATCGCTACCACCATGGCATCTACAGGAACTCCTTTTGACCAGAAGGGCTTATCCTCTGGAGCTGTGATAATTTTGTCTGGTCTTTTGGGGATTGGTTTGGTGGCATCAGGGGCCTTCCACACCCGCTAAGAGATCAACTTAGTGAGCTCATTGGTGGCTGGAGACACCCAGGAAGTAGATGGGCGGGTACCAAAAGCCTGCAGGTACACAGATTCCTCGGTTGAAGGGTTGAGGGACTTCCAATCATCTCTCTGCTTAAGGACAAGAGGTGATCTGGAGGACCCTTCACCCCCATCGAAATCCATGTCTTCTGTGATGGACCCTTCTGGACAGTCTAAGTGTTTCCTCTTACACAACTTCTTCCGAGAGACCTCCTCAGGGGAATGTCTGGGGAGGGTTCGGAAGAAGACGGTGTGGTACCCGCTGACCCTGTCAAGGCAGCGGTTGATGCTCTGGGACCAAATTAATCAGGGACGGGCTCCAAGGAGGAAGGAACTAACCTGGTGCTAGGAGTAGTAAATACCCTCTTCATGGCCTTGAACACTGATCCACCAAGGGACAAGTGGGACTTCAAAACCGAAAGGGGGGACGTCGGTGCCAAAACCCCTCCCTGCACCAATGCGGCCCCCCCCTCAAGACCGAAGCTAGATCCCAACTCATCCATGCCAATGCTCTGAGATGGTGAGATGGTTCTGATAAAAAGAAAGTCGACCCAAACGTCCTGGAACTGACAGGCAAGCTATGACTCTGGTTCAGAAACAACCAAAGTGCTCAGGGCAGCCATCCATTCTGAAGAAAAGGATACACTGAGAACAGATGCGGTTGGTTCCAGAAAACTTGGAAACAAGGACTCAAGTGCCTGTAGAGGTTAGAGGAGGAGGTATAGAAGAGGGAGTAGAAGTTATCGGTGCCTGTCCCAAAGGGGTAGGAACCAGCGGAATCCCTGTCACCCCTTGGGCCCAAAGTATTTTCATCACCAACTTCTCCACATCATCTTCTGTTAGATTCCTGGAAGAATGGATGGAGACCACCGAAGGGGACTTTGTTCTGTTCAAGAAGGGAAACGCTGGCCTGTCAGCAAAGGTGTCTATTGAAGGGAAATACTGTGTCCTAGGAAGTGGTGACCAGAGATATTCCAACTGTTTCAGTGACGATGAAGGTATCGGAACTGAGGAAGCAGATACAGATTCTGAAGCATGCTTTGGAGTCAAAGATTTATGAGTCAGCTCTGATGGAGCAGAGGACCTTGATGTCTTTATCTATTTTGGACTTGGTGCCGAGGAAGTGCTCTGGACCGAGGCAGACAGTTTCTTCACCTTCAAAGATCTAGAGGAGATAGAAGAGGTTGAATAAGTATGTCTGGATTTGAGTTTAGTCTTTATCTGAACAGAAGATCCAGATATGGCTTCCCCAAAGGAGGAGGGAAGCAGGCCTTTCAGGATGAGCTTATTCTTCCTCTCTACCACCGCTTGGTGACTAAAAGTGTGGCAGACAGAGCAGTCTTCTTGCAAATGTAAGGGACCCAAGCAGTAAACACATAGCGAATGATGGTCTGAAAAAGGAATTTTATGGCCGTATTTTCAATATTTATTAAAGCCAGCTGGAGCTTTCTCTTTATCAGCGATTGCAATGAGAAGTCAGTGGCATCGTACAGGCACACACTCACTTACTCTCAGATAAGAAGACTACCACACAAGAAACCAACAGGAAGATTAAAATCAAAATGAAACAGAAAGAAGTTTTTTTTTAGTTGTGTACACTTACCATAAATGTAGATGTTTGAGTGTATTCACTGCTGCAGTCATCACACTTGGGTTATCCACCTGCAGGTAGCCCTAAGTCGGCCTGAACACCAGAGACTTAGTATTTCTACATCAGTTGTTGTCACTCCCGGACTGACGTCAGGTTGTCAGGGGTATAAAAACAGGCAGCCGATGCCATTACATCAGTTTTTCTTGCTCCAAATGTCAGGAGCCCCCAAATAGGGAGCTAAGCTATGGTGGGAAAAAACACCAACAGTAAAAAGTAAATACCAATACCAATACCCCTGAAAGGCGTGAGTAATAGACATAGAGAGGAGAAGTAAAACAAGGGGGCTGGAGGGAGGGAAACCAGGACTGCAACACTGAATACACTCGAACATCTACATTTATGGTAAGTGTACACAGCTGTACTATGTTCTTCATGTTTCACTGCTGCAGTCATCACACTTGGGTTGATTCCCAAAGCTGAAGAAAAGGTGGAGGCAGTCAAGAAGAGTTGGGGCTGGCTAGTATGCCCTGCAGGACTGCTGTTGCAAAACCCGCCCTGGATTTGGAAAAGATAGGCACGTGGTAATGCTTGAAGGTGTGCACAGAACTCCAGGTAGCAGCTTCCAGAATGTCCCTGGTAGGGACTCCCCTGAGGATTGCTGTAGAGGTAGAAGTTGCATTAGTGGAATGTGTTCTGACCTCCTGAGGGGTTGGTTTCCCATGGTGTTTGTAGCAGAAATGGATACAGTGTGTTATCCATTTGGAAACTGTTTGTTTTGAAACGGCCTTGCCCTCTGCCCCTGGTGCAAAACTGACTAGTAATTGGTTAGATTTCCTAAAGGCCTTAGTCATATCAAGGTAGAATCTGAGCTGTCTGTGCACGCCCAAGGAGTGCAGGATCCTTTCCCCTTTATTTTGAGGATTAGGGAAGAAGGTTGGCAAATGGATAGATTGGTTGAGAACCACACTGGACACCACTTTAGGCATAAACGAAGGGTTAGTCCTGAGGAAGACCCTGTCAGCATGAAAAATAATGAAGGGTTCCACAGCCTAAGTACTTGTAACTCAGACACTCTTCTAGCTGAAGTGATGGCCAGAATCGGGGCTGTTTTCCAAAAGAGGAATTTTAACTCTGCTGACACTGCAGGCTCAAAGGGGGGTAGCGTGAGATTTTCCAGCACAAAGTTAAGGTCTCAAGCAGGGGTGGGTGCTCTCCTTGGTAGCCTTAAGTTGTTTGCCCCTCTCAGGAACTGTTTGATGAGAGGGTGAGAGAAGAGAGGTGGCTCAGTGCTGTAATGAGCCGAGATGGCAGAGGTAGGGATCTTAATGGAGGAGAAGGATAGGCCTCTGTGGAGTAGATCTGCTAGGTAATCCAAGATTAGAGGTAAGGAGGGCAGGGCTGGGTCCTCTCCTTTAGATTGGATCCAGGAACAATACCTTTTCACTTATCAGCATAGGATTTCCTTGTATTGGGTCTTCTGGCTTCAAGAATGACGTCCAGCACCTGCATGCTTAGGCTAGTCACTGACAGAGAATTCAAGGAATAGGCCAGGCTGCAAGATTCAGGGTTTGCATTTGCGGATGCAAGATCTGTCCCTCCTGCTGAGTGAGGAGGGTTGGGATCTGGGGTAGGTGCCAGGGTGCGCAGTAGTGGGTACTAGAGCTGGCGTGGCCAGTCTGGGGCAATCAGGATTGTCCTTGGTCTGTCCTGTCTTATCTTGAGTAATATTTTTGGGAGAAGTGGCAGAGGGGGAAATGCACAGATTGAGAGGTTTTCCCACTGGAAGGATAGGGCATGCACTTTCCAGGTCCTGCTGTGAGGTGTCCTGGTGAAGAATTTGCTGAGCTGATGATTGCAGGGGGAGGCAAAGAGGTCCACCTCTGGGGTCCCCCATTTCTGGATTAGAAGGCTGAAGAAGCTGGGTTCTAACTGCCACGTGTGTGGGTCTAGGAGATTTCTGCTTAAGTAGTCTGCCAGAGAGTTTTGTTTGCCTGGCAGAAATTGAGCTTGCAGATGAATATGCATGTCCAAGGCCGTGTTCCACAGGGCAATGGCTGGCCTGCAGAGTGGGTAAGACTGGGTTCCCCCCTGCTTGTTTATGGACCACATAACTGTGGTATTGTCTGTTTTTATAAGCAGGGGTCCTGGTGAGAGCAGGGATCTGAAACCTGTCACAGTGTGTTGAACAGCTAGCATCTCTTTTTGGTTGATGTGCAGATGAATTTGACTTGGGCTCCAGTGGCCCTGAATGCACTTGTCATCCAGGTGTACCCCCCAGGCATAGTCTGATGCATCTGTGGTTAGGGTCTGGGTGGCATGGGGTTGAGTAAAGGGAAGTCCCTTGTTGTGGTTGCATGCTGCTGCCCACCAAAGAAACTCTGTCCTTGGACAAGGTATGATAGGTATAACTGTTTCCAGGTCCTGAGAATGTTGGCACCAAAGACTTTTCTAAGTACCACTGAAGTTTCCTCATATGCAGTCTGGCATATGGAATTAGGAGGATGCAAGAAGCCATGAACCCTATGGCCTGCAGGATTTTCCTTGTGGAAAGCCAGGTTCTGGTGGCCATTTGAGTGAAGTAGCCTGCCAAATAGGCTTGTTTTTCTGGAGTAAGGAATGCCATCTGGGATGCTGTGTCCAAGCTTGCTCCCAGGAATACAATCTTTTGACTGGGGACTAGTTTTGATTTCTTTTCATTGATAGTTTACCACAGGGAGGTTAGAAGGTTCTTTACAAATGTCAGGTGCTGCAACAGCTTTTCCTGACTGTCTGCCTGAATAAGGCAATCGTCCAAGTACAGGTAAATTTGAATTTTTCTCTGTCTGCAGTAGATAATGGCTAGAGCCAGCCATTTTGTGAATACTCTAGGAGTAGTGGATAAGCCAAAGGGAAGTACAGAGAACTGATAATGCATAGATCCTGCCCTGAAATGTAGGTGTTTCCTGCATGAGCCCCTGATAGGGATGTGCAGATAGGCATCTTTGGACAGCACAGGAAGAAGCTGCTGAAGGGTTAGCATTTTGAATTTTGGTACCACCAGGAAGGTGTTTAGAATGGAAAGATCTAGAATTGGGTGCCAAGTGCCCTCTTTTCTGGGTACCAGGAAAAGTCTGGAATAGAACCCTTGACCTATCTGTCCTGCAGGGACAGGCTGAATTGCCCTTATGGAGAGCAGGGATTGAACTTGGTTTTGTGCCTCTGCCCACTGGTTTGGAGGAAGGTCTAGGAACCCTTTTGGGGGTGGCAGTGAGTGGAAGTAAAATTAAGCCAAGCATGCCTTCTCAGTACAGAACCAGTGACTGCTGCCCTGCAAGATGCTTCTAGGGCGTCAAAGCCACACTGCAGAGTATGCTTGCTGACTTGGCTTGCATAAGCTCTTGTAATTCTTTATTTTCTACACAGTCTGTAAAGGTAGCTAATTTTTGTTTAATAAGTTACATAATATGTTGCTGGTATTTCAGCATGTGAAACTGGCAATTCAATGCCCTAATGGCGAAAGTTGCAGAGGTATATAATTTTTTTGACCCCATCTGAATAAAGCTCGGGAATCCCTGTCTGAAGGGGTGGGATTCTTAGCTGCAGTTGCTTTTATACCTTTAAGCCCCAGGGAAATGACCTCTGGGTCAGCAGTAGGATTTTTGAAAAATAATTTGTGAAAGTCAGGTACTCTGTAGTGCCTGTCTGGTTTCCTAGGAACAGGGGGTAAAGTATCAGGAGTTAAACTGGATTCCATAAAGACATCATCCACAACATCCAGGACTGGGGGTATTGTTAAGGGTCTATGTTGAGGCAAGTCTAGAAATTCTCTGAGTCTCTTTTTGGACTGAGGATAGTCTTGGCATTCCCAGTGGAAATGCTCTCTTAAAGTATATAAGGTTTCACCAAAAGAAAAACCATCTGGATGAGAAGCAGAGGGAATAGATTCCTCTGCATCTGCATCCTCATAAGCAGATAAAGGCATGTTCTCATAATCAGATATCTCAGAGTCGTCGGACTCTTGGTCTGGTAAAGCTGCTGGGGGCAGGTCTCTTTTCCTCTTAGCAGGGGAAGGCTGGTTTCCCCTAAAAAACATAAGGTCATTTTAAGCATCTGATGTTGTGGCAAGGAAGAAGGTGCATGTTTTTGGGTCACTGATTTTTCAGGCAAAGCGTGTACTCTTGGCCTTAGAAACTTGGTAGTTTTAGACTGAACTGAAGACGTGAAAGAAGTCATTGGTTTGTGTCGAGTATCTGTACTGCAATGAACTTCCTCAGAAGCCGGTGCCTGCACAGGGGCTCCGGACCCATCCAAGGTAGAGACATTCGCAGGTTCCACTGAAGAAGAGTTTCTTGGCATACTGGACTCTGAACGGGTCTTGATAGAGGCCGGTAAATCCATTGAAGCGAGCATCAGAGGCTGCGAATGCACCTCACTGAGTACCAGCAAACTGGTGACTAGCTTAACAGAAGCATCGTCAGCAGCTTTGGGCCTGTGTGGTCTGTCTCTGTCTTTATCCTTATGTTTTTGCAGTAGATCGATAGTCAGATGGCTTCCAGATGCCATTTCGGAATACGGAGATCGAGAGCGAAAGTATTTAGCAACAAAAAGAGCCCGACAACAGATAGTTCGGGCGTTGAACAAGGCACAAAACTGACAGTGGGGGACGTCGTGGTCTGGGCCTAAACAGGTGACGCAGTAAGAATGGAAATCTCGGTGTGGTATTTGCTTTCCACAGGCAAGATAATTATTAACTTTTTTCTGACATCGGTTAGAGCAAGAAAAAAGGATCCCAACGGGGTACTTGGCTTTAGAAGACTTCAGGATAATTCAATTCAAAAACGAAAACTCAGGTTGCGGCCGACCGGCACTCGTGTGAACTGCTTCTGCAACGGGCTCCTCAGCAAGAAAGACTGATGTAATGGTGTCGGTTGCCTGTCTTTATACCCCTGACGACCTGACATCAGTCCTAGAATGACAACAACCAATGCAGAAATACTAAGTCTCTGGTATTCGGGCCAACTGAGGGCTACCTGCAGGCAGACAACCCAAGTGTGAGGACTGCAACAGTGAAACACGAAGAACATCTACCTGCAATGGTAGTGAAAATTACCTAGTAGTAAGAAAGTAAGGGATACCAGCAATGGTAAAAAAAGAGGTCCCTAGTGGTAGACAGAAAAGGAGGGAAAGGAAATGAAAATATTTGCCTAAAAAACGGCTGAAAAGTACTTAGGATGTGCGACAAACAAAGAACAGGCTAGAAAGATACTTAGAAATGAGAAAAAGGGAAATTATAGAAATAGCAACTGGTAAGGCTCGAGAGTATAATGGAAAAACCAAGTCTGAAGCCGAAATCAGCAAATGAGATCTGAGGTAATCTACCCTAAGCATTATGGGTAAGGGATGCACTCAAGAGTTTTTGGAATCCATGAGCTATTGAAGCAGCTGAGTCAGTTCTGAAGGATCAGAACCGAATCGACGTGTTGATAAGCAAATGAAGATTGACAACTTCTGATATGTTATTAGGCGTTTTTTCATTTTATTTGTTTTTTAATATAATGAGTTCGCAAACTATCTTGACTTAGGTTTTGTTTTTCATATTATGCGAATATGCCTTCTCCCACTTTAGGACTTTCTGACTGTTATAGTTTATTTACTTTTCCCCATTTCCTTTATGAGGCACAATCAGAAATGAGATCTTCCAAATGAGATTATCATACATTTTATACACAATAAAAGGTCTTCTGAGGTGTACTGCAGAGTATTTAACATGGTGCAGGCCAATTCAGGTGTGGCACACCAATGTAAGAAAGCAATAACTTAAGCAGTAATACTAAACTTCACTTCAACAGACATACAACTTGGATGTGAAGGCTGAATTAAAACATTCAACAATTTTATCAATGTGAATATGACAAAGAAATGCTCTTAAAAGTACCAAACATGACACACACACAGCAAATATGTCATCAGTGCTAAAACTGTGAGGCTGTCATTACTTCAGGTGCTCTGAATGACCACACTATAGCTGCCTTTTGGTACAAAGCATCAAAGTCACACTCCACCAAAATGAATTACTGGTTTTGTTGTTCTGCAGATGTCAAACACATCTAACCACCATCCCTGCATTAACACTGTGACCTTGATCCCCTCCTTTTTTTACCTTGTCTTTTTTGAAAGATCCTACTACTATACCACCAACCAGGTCTTCTGCATACTTTAGCCCCAAGAGAGTCACACAATTATTTCCTGCTACTTTCCCTGATACTCACAGTGTTATCCCCATTCTCGGTAGCTCAGGACATGTATGCAGGTCTCTCACCAACTGGCACCTGAGTTCCCCAAATGCAACTTTTTTCACTGAGTGCATGCAGTATGCAAATTTACAAATTTGCATTTTTAATGTGCATATCTACTACACCATACTTTCAAGTCAAGTCAAGTCAAAGTAAACTTTATTGTCATTTAGAACTACACACGTGTAACCTAAATGAAATTTCATGCATCAGCTTAATTCTTGAGATTACAAAGGAAAGTGAAACAACACATACAAGCAGAGGAATAAACATGACTAACAATTTATTTATTTATTTTATTTTACATTTGTTTACTGGGATAGTCCGACTGGATACATGTCCATTTTCAGCGGAGGCCCGGGGAGAAAAGCTCCACAAAGACAAACTTACATAGATTACACAGAAGTTAACAAACAATTATAAAAACAAAGTGATTATATACAATGGGTTAGTAGTGTTCCCTAGAAGGGACTCACAATTGTCATGGACAGACAATTAAAAGTAAGAGACATCA
Organism: Protopterus annectens; assembly: GCF_019279795.1. Taxonomy (NCBI): domain Eukaryota; kingdom Metazoa; phylum Chordata; order Ceratodontiformes; family Protopteridae; genus Protopterus; species Protopterus annectens. Next base: position 1,249,286,303 of record NC_056726.1, read on the forward strand.
AATTGGAAGCAGAGCTTGGTGATGTAGTTACAAGTTATGATAATTTCAGAATATGCTTTTAGTTTATAACTTAATCAGGGTTGGTACACGGGCATAGCCAATTCACTCTGAGATACTGTTTGAGGTTTTTTTTTAAGAGACTTTTCGAGGATTGTAGGGTTATATAGTTTGACAACGAATTCCAGGTTTTGCCAATGAAGTTGGCAAACAGGTATTCACCAGCAGAGTTATTAGCTTTGTGGGTTTGGACCAGTAGTTTATAGGCTGACCGTAGGGATCTTAGATTGCTATATGGCTTAATAATATTTTTAAGTGAGGGGTATCCTCAGGGTGGTACAAAATTTTGTACGTTATTAAGAGTTGATTGAAATGAATTAAGCTGGGAAGTTCTAGCCACTCTAGTTATTTAAGGTTCTGGCAGTGGTGGGTTCTATAGGTGGAGCCAGTGGCGAATCTGGCAATATGATTGTAACTATGGGACAGCTTACCTAGTTCGGATTTGTTGAGGTTTGAGAGTACAGGTGAGGCATATAAGATAGTAGAGAGTAGATGTGATCGGGCGATTGCAGTCCTAGCCAGTAGGGTTAAAAATGTCTTGTTTCTATACAGTGATCCAAGCTTCTTATTGATGGTCTGTATGGTTTTTGTTAACCTGTAGGTCAAATTTGAGATTATTGTCTATGATAACCCCTAGCAGTTTGGTGTGATTATCTGGGGAAATAGTGATACCATTGCTAGATGTGACAGAGAATGAAAGTGTGGTGGATCTACTAGTGGGAGAGAAGAGTAGAAGTTTAGTTTTATTGGGGTTCAGAAGTAGGCGTTGATTGGTGAGCTAGTTCTCGATAGTGTTAAATGTATTTTGGGTTAAGATTTGCAAGTCGGATGGGGAGGTGGCTGAGCAGATGAGAGTGGAATCATCTGCGTAATGGATGCAGGTGGCTTTAGGAATAGCAGTGTGGAGGTTGTTGATAAAAACAGAGAAGAGTAGTGGACCTAGTATGGACCCTTGAGGGACACCAAGTGTGAGAGGTAACTGGATGGAGAGTTTTCCCTGCCATAGTACCACCTGCTGTCTACCAGTCAGGTAGGACTGGAACCACTGGATAGCAGGCTTGTTGACGGAAATAGATTTTAGTGAAAGAATGAGAAGTTCATGGTTGACCATGTCAAAGGCTTTTGATAGGTCAAGAAAGAGGGCAGAGGTTAGCCTATTGTCATTCCTGTTTTGGTTTATGGCATACGTAAAGGAAAGGAGGGCTGAGGTGGTGCTGTGGTATGGCCTGAAACCATGCTGGGAGTCGGATAGTAAGTTATTCTGTGAAAGGTATTGCATTAGTTGCTTGTGTACACATTTCTCCATTATTTTGGCTAGTGGGGAAAGAATGGCAATGGGTCCATAGTTGGATATGTCTGAGGAGCTACCACCTTTATGGAGTGGGATGACGTGAGAAATTTTCCAGAGGGAGGGGATTTCTGTTGATGAGGATAGATATGGGATATGCAATGGCATCTGCAGCTATTTGCAGGTACTCTGCAGGGAGGAGGTCAGCAGCGAGGGTGGCAGGTTTTAGATTTTTTAGAAGTGTTTTGATAAAACTAGTGGATATTGTTTGGAAGTCAAATTCCGGGTGATTATTAGGTAGATTAGGGATGTGGTTTATGTTAGAGGGGGTTAGTTGATTTGCTAGGGATTGGATTGTTTCAGTGAAAAAGTTATTAAAGGCGCTAGCTATTTTTTCTGGGGAGCTATGGGTGCAGTTAGCCGGGGTTGGGGTAGTGAAGTGACCTGGACAAAGTAGTTGATTTAAGCCTGCCCAGAACTTTTGAGGGTTGTTGTGGTGTTTTTGTAGGAGATTTTGGTAGAAGCTTTTTTTATCCAGTAAAATAGATTTTTTTGTATCATTCCTGAGTTGACGATATTTTAGATGGTCAAGTGGGGCTTTGGTTGTTCTCCAGCTGACCCAGGCTCTGTTTCTAGTTTTGATTTTTGCTTTGGTATCTTTTGTGAGCCATGGTGCTGTATTTGATCTAGTTTTTATTGTACGTGCTGGAGCATGGGAATCAAGGATACTTAGGAATTTAGTGTTAAAGTGATCTATTGCCTCCTCTAATGTTAGATTTTTTAGTTTTGACCAGTCAACTGTTTTTAATTCATTTTGGAATATAGCAGCATCAACGTTTTTCCTGTTTCTAAATGTTTTATATTTGGGCTGGTGAGGGTTTCCTGCCTTATGTTTTATGATATAGGTTAGACAATGGTCGCTGAGGTCATCAGGGAGAGTACCAGCTGTGTTCAGTTGGGGTTGGTTAGTAACTAGGATCCAGTCTAGAATACTTTCCTTGTTAGTTGGTTTGTTTATCCTAGTGGGAGAGGTTATGGTCTGTTTAAACCCAGATAAGTTTATAAGAGTGAGGGGGGGGTCAGAGGAGCAGGGGTGCCAGTCGGTGTTAAAATCACCAAGAACTATGGTTTCTTGGGGATAGGTAGTAGATAACCAGTAAAGGAGATCTTCTAGGGTATTTAGGTTGTTGCCTGGTGGAATGTATGCACAGACAATGTTCAACTGTTTGCTTTGGTTAATCTGTAGCTTGGTTATGAGGAGTTCCGCATTATTGAATTGGGGAAGTTGAATGGTGTCTCTATCAACGGTTAGAGTATTTTTGTAAAGGACTGCTATCCCACTTCCCTTCCTTGTAGCACAGTCTAACCGGTGAATATTGTATCCTGGAGGTAGTATCTCATTGTCAGTAGTACTGGGTTTTAGCCAGGTTTCCGTAAGATACATAATGTCTGGGGAGTGGGTTGCTAGGAGGGCGTGTAGGTTGGGAATCTTATTGTTAATACTTCTAATATTTAGGTGAAATGCTAGGAAGGAACTAGTGGGAGTATTCATGGGTAGCTTGACTGTGGGGGTTGTGGTAGGGGAGTGGAGGTTATTGGGTGTGGGTGGGCCAGGGTTGGGATGAATGTCTCCATGTGTTATAAGGTTATAGTGACAGGATATTCTGAGCTTTAGAGTTTGTTTATAAGCTTTATATAGTCTTTGTCTTTAGGATTATGTTTTGTGGCTGTACAGGGGTGGTATTTTATAGAGGGTGGTATATTCGGTGTGCAGGGGAAGGTAAAGTGTTTGGTGTTATGTGTGAAGTTGTGGGTGTCTGTTTGACCATTTGGTAGTGAATACCATGGTCAAATGTTTGTTCATAGGCAGTGAGATGGTAAAATAGAAACAGTATAGGCATTTGGGTAATTAGTATTTTTTTGCTTGTTTGCATTTTGATAGGGGGCGAGCCAAATTTTGTACAAATACAATACTATTGCCAATACACAGAAGAAAGAGAAGAGACATTTACCAACACTCATATATGAAAAGAATGGCCTCTCCTGAGTTAAATTAACTATCCTATTTAAAGTAATACAAACACTACAGATTAAACAATGCCCAAGTTATTTGTCTAATACTGCATTTGAGTGGATTAAATAATACTGACTACAAATATTAAAAATAAATATTGCACTTACTTGGACTATATTTAAGTATATATTGCACAAATAAATAACAATTAACTTATTATATGTCCAGACCCCTGGGACTAGTGCCCAAGTTCAGAAGTCTAATCACTGTTGGGTAGAAACATTAATGAATCTTGTATTTCTGCAGTGGATTCTGGGATATCTCCTGCTTGATGCCAGATGCTTAAACAGTGCATGCATAGAATGCATGTTGTCCTGCATTATTTTGGTGGCCTTTTGGATGCTTCTTGCAGAATAAAGATGTATTGATGAAAGACTGGAAACTGTTACCTTCTCTACAACCCTCACCACCCTTTGTAGCACCTTCCTTTCTGTAACTTTGCAGCTTCCAAACCACACTGTGAAGTTGCAGGTGAGGATGCTCTCTATTGCACCTCTATAGAAGGTGGAGAGAATATGAGGAGGAAGCTTAGCTTTTTTCGGCGTTCTTAAAAAGTGGAGGCATTGGTGCACTTTCTTGACCAGTTGGGCTGGTGTTTCCCGACCACGAGAGATCCTCTGATATGTATTCACCCTGGAATTTCATGCTCTTAACCCTCTCCACACGCTCACCATTGATCCTGAGCACTGGGTGGTTTGTTGTTCTTTTCCTGAACTCAACGATAATCTCTTTGGTCTTGCTTACATTCAGGTCAAGGTTGTTCTACTGGCACCAACTGATCAGAGATGCACCTCCTTTCCGTACACCATTTCATCCTCCTTTGTGATGAGTCCCATGACTGCTGTGTCATCAGCAAACCAGATAATATGGTTACACTTGTGCTTAGCATAGCAGTTGTGGATCAAAATGGTGAACAACAGTGAATCATGTGAATCACTGCATCGTGACGTTTCTGTAAAATAATATTTACTTCAAAATGCAGTAAGTCCATTTAATCATTTAACATTGAGCGACAGCTAATAGATCTGAAATGCCACATTTATCAAGTAACAGCATGACAACATGAAGAACTGCAGTTTGCAGTCGCAGAGAGGAACAGTCCTTTTACAGTGTTGAGACAGTTTCCATTTCACCAGGAGTGTCTGATCTTAAAGGTGGTGAGTGCAGAGGATGTGAGGGATGCTATCTTTCTACACTATGGGGTACAGATAGGCTTGCCCCCTTCAAAAATGCTTTTAATATAGATTCCTACAGGTTAACAACATGGGCATAGACTGAAATAAATTCAAAAGACTGAACAAGCTTGAGATTTACTGACCATCTTATATAATGTTGGACTGATGACAGTTACAAAGACAGAAAAGATATGCGATATACAATATATGTAAAGGAAAAAAATGTTAATATGGTTTGCTTTCTTTTCCATTAATGTATGTTTACCTAGCGTCTACATTATGGCATTGAACGGGCTGTTAACCGAAAGCCCTTTTATCAACAAGTATTAAGTGAACTACAAAAACCCTGAATGGCCACAAAAGTGAATTTTTTTCCCAGGGGGAAAAAATCACTTGGCCAATACAAAAATAAATAAATAATTCAAACCATATGAAGTTGGGGGCTTCACTCCCCCACATCCACCACACCCCCCTAACTAAATATACCAACTCCAAGATCACACTACAGTGGAGGAAAGGGCAATTCCCAGATGATGGCCAAGTGATTTCTTCCCCTGGGTAAAAAATGTGCTTTTGTGGCCATTCAGGGTTTTTGTACTTCGCTTAATATGTGTTGATAAAAGGGCGTTCGGTTAACAGCCCGTTCTATGCCATAATATAGACTCATTTGCCTATGTCTTAAGTGCTAATTTAAGAAAGGTGTTTAAAAACAGAATCTTAAGCAGAAATCAGATAAAATTACAAAAAACAGACACTTCCTGACCATCAAGGAACTTAATGGCCAGGATACCATGATGGAACATATGGATGTCCATGTAGTCATCCAGTCATTCTTGAAAACATGGTTGGATTAAATCAGTTTAATTGAGAGGGAGGATTGTTTCCTACAGACATAGGAGTTTTTGAGATACAGAGTTGTCATATTTCATGGAACAGCTGACACTGATTTTTAGTGAAGTCAAGTTCCCTCTCTAAGCAAACAGTTCACACCACCTAGTAGCCAGTTAATGAGATGTCAAAGACCTGACTGCTGGCAGGCTGACAACATTTTCTTGGAGTTCAAAGTCATAGTACACTGAGATGCAAGAAAACATATTTAAACATGAACAGTTAAAGCAGTCCTTTGCCTCACCTTTTCAGTTAAGATAATTTTCTCACATTTAAACTGCTTAAATAAGGGTACTGAATGCCATACATTCATTACTGTAATTATGTTACATTGAGCTAATAGCACTGTGTGTGGTCTGGTTTTCAAAAGCCATAGCTGTGACTGAGACAAGGCAGCCCACATAAACAGTGCTGCAGGAGTAAAGCAGATCACAACATGACTGGAGCTATAGGTGTGAAAATGTTCACCCTTGACATTTCAGGCAAACGTCTCCATTAAGAAGGTAAGAAGACACAGAGAAGTGGCATGGTGCTGTACAGTTCTAACTACAAGTTAAACCACAGTTCTTGTTGATTTTGTGAGAAGTTTTGTATCTTATCCATCTGCACCATATGATATGCAAGTATATTACAGAACAAGTTGCAGTATTCTACAACTGATTTCATAAGAACAGAACAGCACATGGGGAGCAATTACCTCACTGTTAGGGCCCCTGGTCCCATGAAAGATCAGATGGGCAGCTCTGTATATTTTGCAGGTGGAAAATACAAGGGTATTAAAGGAAATGTCACTGGGTACAAAAATGCAAAGGTCTTTTAATAAGTTTGATAAATTGCAGCAGCTTTCCAACAACAGTACATAAATCTTGAGGGGGTTTTTTTTGCCAAATACCAGAATTTAGTATTTTTCCACTGAAGGCAAGGTTATTTCAACTGCACTTGCATATTTATTGTTAAATGTCACTTAAAGGAAAGTGGTTTCATTAGGGTTAAGGACAATGCTCCTGAGTTTACAGCCATCTGCTTACTATATGGGTCACACAATGGAGTTATTTTTCACATATGAACAAAAGATGCCAAAACAGAGTGATCCCAAAACACAGCATTAATGAACTTGACTGATGGCAAGAGTGATAAGGACAACAGTCCTCCTTTTTTTCAATTGTTTTGTATAACTATATTGCCAATCATGGACCAAAGTTATTACAGATTCATTTACCTTTAGATCCCTCAGTCTAATGTCTATGCATGACTTCACTATGAAATATAGTGTTGAATACTTTGACCAGATGGAAGTAAGCTGTATGGTAAATAAAACTATCACAATTGTGGTCACACTCTTGAATAAATTTGAGGGTAAGCACCCAAACAATCACCTAGGACGCTACACAAGGTGGACAGGCTCAGCAGGAGCCCTGAAAATGGGTGGTCAACACAGGAAGTACTCAATCCTGGAGAACAGGTTCTGCAGAGGGCTTGCAACTTTCTCAGGTAAAAATGTATACTGCAACAGAAACCACAAGAAGACAATCCCTCAACTGGGAACTAGCTGGATACAAGGGAAGACCAGGCAGACCTTGACAAAACTGGAAAGGAGTTAACAAGAGACCTTCGTCACTTGAATATCACTTGGGAGGAAGCTAAAGAAGCAGCAGCTTATAGGACACAGTGGAGTCACCTTGTGGCCCAATGCATCATCGATGCAGGGTGAACTGAAGAAGCACATAACATCTACCACTAACACGACTCATGAGGCCAGAGATTAGGAGGTTTGGTGGGTCTGCCTAAATATGTCCCATGATGATTCCCTCCACTGCCTTGCACACTGTGATTGCAAACCTGATCAGGCTATAATTATCTGGGCATGTGGAAAGGAGGGGGGGGTCTGAACAACAGCCTGCTTCCACATATGAAAACAATGCTCACTTTTAATGCTCTATTAACAATGGGTGTAAGGTGGTGTAAAAGGCTGTAGTTAATTGTACAAATTAGGCTTCATAGCATCTTATCTGGGCCATATAGAACTGGTATCCTCAGCTGCTGTCTTTTATTGAGCTTGATAAGTTGAGGGCATTTCAATGACCAAAACTCTGTGTGTTAAAGCATGATGAGTGAGCTATTAGGAAGACAGATGACACAACTGCAATCACCAGCAAGTCAGAAAATGAATCCTGAATGAACCAGCAGTTCTGTCTTCTGCAACTGTCAACCCAAAAGTATAGAAGCAGAAAGACATAGAAATCATACTTTACGAAATGGCTGTCCTAATGGAGGTTTTGTCAATGGGTGGGAATGCATTAGTGTTTGGGGTAAGAATGAGATACAATCACCATAGGATCATTCTTAAGCTAGGTAAGTTCCTATGGATCAATATATAAACTGTGTATCCCACTAGCCATAGATGAGAAATCGGACCTGTACCAATCCACTGCAACAAAATTCCTCAGAGCTAGCAGGGTAGTTGGGATTATCCTTAAAAATCACTATGGATCCAGCAAAGGAACCATGACATATTTTGCTGAGGAATGTATTTGCATAATATCACAACTGAAGACTGATGCTATGCAAAAGCAAATAATGTTGGATCCCATGGAAAAGCCCCAACAAAATGCTTATGTGCATAAGGGCTGACATGAGTGTGAGGATTTCAGCGAGCATGGTGGCCTCGTTGATGACATAAAGCCCCAAAAATGTGCCTCATTCTCTAGGAAAATTAGTAAAGTTTTGATTCCTTATCTGAAGATATTCTGTTAAGGCTCAAAAGCTGATAAACAAGGACCTTCCAATGCTGCATTTATTCATTTGACTTTGTTAACTGGTCAACTGAATGCTCCAAATACCAATTTCAGCTATGACCTGGAGACAAAACGGCAGTTAAAACAACATTTGCAAAACAAATAAGCTTTTGAATTACATCTCCAGCCACCATTTACATTCAAATTACATTATAACCAACATTTGCAGCTTAGCAACTATAGTTGTGCTTTAACGTGAATGTTTGCACAAGTCACTGCATTCTGCACTTGCCCTAAATCAGTTCAGTAACTACTATAGTTGTGCTTTAACGTGAATGTTTGCACAAGTCACTGCACTCTGCACTTGCACTAAATCAGTTCAGTAACTACTATAGTTGTACTTTTACATAAAATGTCATTTACAAAACTCACTACATTATACATAAGAATATTAACATTATTTACTTACTTACACTGGTTACATAGCTGCTTCTGTGCACCTTTATGGCTGCACACTGCTGAGTACAGTGAGATTTTTACTGAGATAGCTGAGGCACTAAATACCTAGAACTAACCTGGCAACTAGCTCCCTATAACAAGTGAACTTACATTTGCTAGGGAGGTGCAGAACAACTACTTTGCCAGCTTTTTGTATTTTGTTTGGTACAATATTTCATGCTAAAGGGACAGTTTTATGGAAACTTCTTTCTACTATTAACCTAGTATACAGGGGTCTTTGTCCGTGTTAGGAGTCTTCACTTCTTAGTTTACACTTGGGGGGCTTTGTACTGGTATTTTTTAAAGTTGGGCAACAGCTCTTGTTTAATATCTTGTAGCTTACAATATTCAGTAAAAATCTGCTTTTGATTCTATTTGGTTTTTCTGCATGGTATCACAGTGATAAATGAATGAACCAAGTAACTTATTATTGGCTGTTTGAAAGGTAACCACACTTTGTTGGAAATTCAGAGAAACACTAGAGTGTGAACTACCACTAGTCTAAGGCCTACAATTTCATATATGGACAAAAATCCTCTTATAACTGTTTATTTAATGTAGTGAGTGATTTATGTCCTATTGTAAGGAGGATATCAGCTGCATAAAATGTGCAATACAAATGCTCCCTTAGCTCTTCAGCAAAGAGCAAACAAAAGCAGTATGGCTTACATTGCAGTACGCTAAATGATTCCTATAGCAGACCAACATTCCCCCAGCTATTTTAATGAACAGAGGGAAAAAAGAAAAAAAAATATGCCGATATGAAAAAATAATAAAGAAGTGCACTTTTGCACTTCTCGATCATGCCTGTCCAGGCAAGTGCCCCCTTCACCCTACACTTGCTATGTTACTCCTACTTTTGTTTGTACACCCTCTCTTTCTGAAATTATGTTGTTAATGTGTATTACACACTACAAATGTGTTGAAATCACCAAACTGCTTCTTGGGTGAACCCGGTTTTGTCTAGCTGCTATAAGTAGCAGCTGGTGGACCAGACCATTTTTCATAGTGCTACAGGTTTGGCTAAGGCATACAGTGCTGTTAGTGGACTGTAGCTAGGATGGAATCCACACTGTCTCTGAGTAAGTCTGACATACATTTGAATTTATTCTAATATTTGTCTGTAGATCAGCTTTTCCAGAATTCTGGATAAAGGACTGGAGTTGTCTCATGTACTGTATGCCTCAATAACTATGAACTATGACTTGGCAACAAATACCCCTTTCAGAACCCACCACTGTATAGCACTAAAAGCCCAAATTGGCTAGAACTACCCCATCAACTAACTTATACACAGCTCCTTACCACCTTTAAAATTACCCAGCATCCATCTGCTTGTCCAGTACTAAAAACCACTGTACACAATTATGTTTCCACTTGGTCATTATGATACAATAACCATAAACTTCTCTCTGTCCACAAACATCTCAAATTTGCTGGGCATGGTCTGTACTCATACAAAGTTGCTAAGGTCTGGAACTCCTTATTTATATACATTTGGTCAATACCTTCCTTCCAGTCTTTTAAAACCATTCTGAAAGACTTCTTAGCAACAATCTGGCTCTATTCTGGCTCAATCCCCAGGATGAACTATATCTCTAAATATGAAGACGTCCCTGTCCATACCTCACACCTCCTTAACCCCTCCACTCTCATCCTAACTTCAGTTTCTCTCACCTGACTCTACTTAAATTTAACATAACCCTGTTTTTTCCATTCACTTCATACTGAAATTTGTGTTTGTATTACACTAACTTGCCTTTAATTTCTCTAAACTAGCTAAACTTTCTCTAAATATTAAACCATTGTCATACAAATTGTATCTATATTTAACCAATGTTGAGACATTATGTCTAATTGAGTATAAGTATTTAAAATGTAGACGTTTTTGAATTATTTTTGAAGACTACAAAATGATTATTCTTAAAATGTTTTTGTAATACTTTCGAGCTTTTCTTCCCAAGCCTCCGTTGAAAATGAGCACATACTTGGCTGGACTTTCCCTGTAATCAAATTTCAATAAAAAATAAACTGGCCAGCTACCAGTGACTGAGGTGGGAATAGCAACTTTTGGGAGGGGTAGTATCAATAAGTATGTAAAACTGGGGGGAATGGATTTGATAGTGAGGCAAGACCGAATCTATGCTACAATGGGCAGTTACACTGGCACTACCTACTCTTAGCAATTTGGGGTATAATATGTAGATATCTGTGTTGTAATGAGAGTCTGTTTTATCTGTTAGTTCATAAATGCCTTTCTTGCTTTAGGTTTTAACATAGAAGTGAGGAAATGTTTCTTCTAACGGGGTTTGTGAGGTAGGCAAAGGAATGCTGTTAAAGCACTTTGGTAAAGGAGAGATTATCCTGTCTTTCCGCTTATTACCATTTTTATGATCACCTGTGCACTGATTTCAACTTCTGGAAATATTTTATCAGTACTTGTGTTTCTAATAGCTTTGTTAATGTTAACACAATACATAGGTATTCTAAACAGGCCACCTAGCTACTGTAACTGAAGTTTGTTAAATGCTTCAGTTAAGGCCGATAATAATGAAATAAATCACTGTCTAACAGAAAAGACAACACCAGTGATCATGTCAACCAGTACATACAGCCTGAGAAGGAAGAAAAGCAACACAAGCTTCAGTCATATAGACTACAGCTAACATCAACTAACATCCTATGAATAGCATGCACTGCAGCACTGCAATTTTGCCCCCCACTGGGGAGGGGGTGACCATAAAAAGACAGTCTGCCCAGTACCTCTGTCCCCTTCAAACTGAACTAGTGACTGTGCAGCTGTAATAAGTTCTCTGCTAAGAACCAAGCAGTCCATTCAGATTCCAGCACTGCAATGCTGGTACTCATCAATGAAGAACATAAACTAAAGACTTTGAATCAATGCGTTGGAGGAGCAGAAAGCAACCTAGTCCTACCTGTAGAACCACTCGAGTGAATTACCCTCCATTCAGGATAACTGAAGTATTTTAGACTATGCTGAATTATGCAGTATGCAGTTATATTTGGTAAAATCATCTCAGCTCTACTATGAATATTAAGACCACTCAGTTTATTGTTTTGCTTTTGAAACCTGCTAGCTTCAGAAACCTAACCAAAAAATACTGGAGCACAATTGCCAAGGCAGCAATGAAACTGGTTAATAGGGAATGATGCTCATGTACTACACTTCCAGGAAATCAGGTGTACATCATTGCATGCTGTTGCTTCTCATAAGTTGAAATTGCAATACAATATACATGGTACAAAGAACACTGCCCAGAATAAAAGAGAAGTGGACACATGTTGATAATGCAGTGAGTGCTGTAGCTCAGACAGATTAGGTGCAATGCATCACTGCTCGGTCTTTTAACTAACCTTAATTTTTTATACCAGTCTTCCTTTCCAACAAAGTGAAATATACAGCAAAAGAGACCTACGTTTTGCATGTCATTTTTTTTATCAAATAACTATTAAGAAAAAATAGATTACTCAAATATGTTGAATTACAGGTGGTGCAGGGGGCGCTGCTCGGCTGGGGTGCCTTCAGTGCAGAGTCTGCATGTCCTCCCTGTGTTCGTGTTGGTTTCCTCAAGGTGCTCCAGTTTCCTCCCACATTCCAAAGACAAACGTCTGAAGCATTTCTTCCCTGGTCTCCACTGAAAATGGGCACCGTCCCAGTCGGACTTTCCCAGTAAATAAATGTTAAATAAATAAATAAAAATTTCAGATAATTACACTTCATAAAAGTTAATCTTAACAGCTTAAAATGTTAGACCAACATACAAACTTTAATTATAAAATACCTGATATTTGGCTGCATTTCTCTGTAGAAGGGGATTCAACCATCTTTTCTGACTGCTTTTCAGTGCTGTCACCCTTCAGATTTTTCTCATGGGTGACAGATGGACTACATCCTTCTGTTGCTTCTTGCTGTGGATCAGAATGGTTCGATTTTCCTGCCTATTTGAATTACAACAAAGAAAGTTGGCTAAAAGAAATTTTGTAACAAATGCACCTCCATTACTGACAGCCCACAACTTAAGAGCGACTAAAGCCACAATTGTGTGCCTTCTGGACTTCACAGTCAGGTATTCAAACTCTGACATCAGGAAAGCAGAACATTTATTCTAGTAGCATTCTGTTACAAAAGGTTATTTAAAAAGTAGTGTAGTTAATACAAAAAAGCACAAGTAAATGTGCACCAAATAAGCCAAAGCATATGCAACAACTGTAACAAAGAACAAATTAAAACTGAAGGAAAAAATACAAAGCGCCAAATTAAATGTCATCTTTTTGTTGTACTTTATTTCTCAGTCACCTCAAAATTATTATTAGACAAGTGAGGAGGAGTGTTAAAAGGGAATTCATTCCCTCTATTGAAAGTCTGGTTGTCAGGATCTTGCTTCAAGCCTTATGCAGGATCAAGACTTTTTACCTATAATCCCATAATCTCAATGAACAGTCCAATGTGCAATAACAAAATAGTTGTCTGGTCACAAAGCAAAATACTACAACGCAGTGAAGACTGCAACAATAGAAACAGAATAAGCAGTTTAATCAAAAAATATTAACATACTCCGAAACTGGTAAACTGAAATGGGAATATGAAACACATACTTTAGAATTTATTATGAAGATATACCTGAAAGATCACCTGTCAGAAGCCAGAGATAGAAGAAAAGTAACAGCCTAAACAGTACAAGCTTCTTGGTAAATCAAAAGCAGTGTGTCTGTCTATCACTGCTCATAGTACACTAAGAGAAACACCTGAATACTTCTGTAATCAAAGAAATATGAAGTACAGAAAACCAAGGCTGGTGGGTCACTATACCAGGGTGCACAGTCCACAATAACCAAAAGCATGAGAGTGGCTCTATACATACAAAGCAAATTAAGAACTATGTTATGAGTTAACAAAAACAGGTGAAGTAAGAAAGCATCTGCACTCTGGAAACAAGGGGGGCAACAGAGCAGGAGTAATTTAAATCCCTCAAAATAAACAAAAGGAGGCAAAACATAAAGAAGCGCTGTGCTGAAGTACCACCGGAAAACAGGGATCAAGGAAAGAACAAAAGGAGGGAGATTTAAGGCTTCCCATAGAGCTGTCTAACCCCCCCCCCCTTTTTATTTATTCTCTCTTATCAGAACTTTTCACTGCATGTGAGCTATCAAATAGGATAATTCACTGACTCCTGACTTCAGTATTAAAACTTTCAATACGGGCTATATTTACGTCACTCACCCCTTAATGATTTATAAATAGATATATCTTATAATACAATTACTTTTTTAACAATCCAAAAGCCTTAAAGACAAAAAAAAAAGAAAAGAAGAGAGGGATAATATGAGTGAAACTGAGTTGTCATTCTGGGCAAACACCGGAATCACTTCTGAAAGGAATTCACTGACTGGTCTGGAGGGCATCATGCTGAAAATGGGTAATATGACAAAGCTTGTAGCTCAAGTTTGAATTGAAAACAATATCATCTAAAAATAAAGCAAACACTGAAAACTGGCTGGATATTTTTTATTTTTGTAAGAAACGTCCTTTTACTCCAGGTTATATATCATCAAGAAGTTCAGTTCACTATATCAGAATAGCAGGCCACCATTAGGCCATTACAAGCTAAAATAGAATGCATTAAGAATCATTAATGAAGGAAAAAAAACTTAAGACTAGCAAGGTTAAAGCAGGGCTAGGAGGAACTGATATACTTGACTAAGTCAGAGTCCCTTTGAATATCAGCCTACATCATGTCAGTCTAGATAACTACTATAAAGAAAGTTTGCACAGAGCTTTGAAATCAACTTCACCGCTCCCATCCCTCCTAAGACTGTTTACCTTGAAACTTGTTAACCTTCAGGAGAAAATACACCTTTTGGAAGTAGAAATAGAGGGAAAACCTTTCCAAATATTGAACTTCTCATTGAGTCTGTATCAGGATTTCTCTCAAGTATTCGCAGTACAGGGAAAAGCTTTTACAGAAGCCTTACAGTTGATAAAAATATGGAATTTCTAAGATCTACCAAGCACAAGTAAATGTGCACGAAATAAGCCAAAGCATATGCAACAATTGTAACAAAGAACAAATTAAAATTGAAGGAAAAAATACAAAGCACCAAATTAAATGTCATCTTTTTGTTGTACTTTATTTCGGAGTCCCCTCAAAACAAATTATTATTAGACAAGTGATATTTCCAAAGCTGCAATGGGCACCCCAAGACAGAACCTGTAATTTGAAACAGTGGACAAATTTACAGATGCAACTCTCTTCAGCTCTTGTTAAATATGCAGCACATCGAAAGCCCAAAACTAAAACTCACCCTTGTCAGTCCTAATTCAAGTGATGAGATTCTCAGGTAACAGATATTCAAAATATCTTCCAAGGAAAGATTCATTGAAAAAAGAAGTTAGGTCTTGCCATAATGTTCCATCTGTGCTGTTGATCTTCACATATCCTTGACAGTGAGTTCAGTTCTGAATCTCAGAACTGACTCGGCCGTTATTCCAGCTTGCGCCTTCCAAAACTTCTCGAGCTAAGCTCTACCCACAATGCTTCTCAGCAAATTACCTCAGATCAAGTTTGCATAAAACAGTGACAGACAAGAAATAAAGGAACAGAGACCTTATCTGAATCTCCTAATGAAGTCCAATGCCATAAAGTGATCTGACCCACCAAGAAATCCGAGGACTGGGGAAGGGGGGTGGGTATGTCAAGGATATGTGAAGACTGACAACACAGATGGAGCATTAATGGTAAGACATAACTTCTTTATTTGATGTTGCCAATCTTCACATAATCCTTGACAATGGGACACAGTCCCCAGCTACCTGAATCATGGGAGGTCTCACTGAAGAATATTCCTGAGTACCATTGAGTCAAACTATGCTTGTCCCCTGTCACTTTTGTGTTGGTACACAAATAAACGAGTCTTCGTCGGTTCTGTTTAAGTAGCTTTATTCTATACAAACACATCACTGTAGAGGCTTACTGACTATGATTAACTTATATACAAACTAACTACTGTGATCATACATGCTCACTCACTGGCTGTTTCTACAAAATGGCACTAGGGATTGCACATGTCTGGAATTTATACATGCACGCACTGCCTCACATGGTTCTTAAACACATAGCACACACACATTACACTCTATACTACGCTTAGAAACTTGGACAGCCTCTGCAAAATGGTTGACCTGTAGAATGTTCCAATTACTCTCTGGAACAGAATCAGACTTTTGAACACATTCTGGTCTGGAAACAATGTCTGATTCATTCTTTTATTTAGAGTTTGCATCACAGATACAATGTTGTGATTGCAAAGACGATGATTCTGGTACAGGAAGAAGATGTCTGCGATTCTTCCTATACTCCACACCTTTGGAGATTACCAAGTAGGATCTCGGCTTAGCAGAGATGCCTGTAATCTGTCTTACTCAATCAAAACCTTTCATTGTGTGAATTTGCACCGTTTTTCCTTCCCTCAGTGAATGAAGTAATCTGCTCGATCTGTCGTAATTAGATTTCTAGATATTACACTTCTTCAACAATTGAGCCTTGATGGTTTTATTGTTATTAGACTTAGGTTGTAACAAATTTGATGAAATAGGTAGCATAGTTCTAGTTTGAAGAGATGAAGAAAGTAGACAGGAGCATAAGGAGACATGACACATGGCAAAGAAAGAGGTGGCGAAGGCTAAGGATAAGGCATATGGAGAGTTGCATACAATGTTGGACACTAAAGAGGGAGAAAAGGACCTATACTGATTGGCTAGACAGAGGGACCAAGCTTGAAAAGATGTGCATCAGGTAAGGGTAATAAAGGATAGTGAGGGAAACATACTCACAAGTGAGGAGAGTGTGTCGAGCAGACAGAAAGAGTACTTTGAGGGGCTGATGAATGAAGAAAATGAGAGAGAGAGAGAAGGTTGGATGATGTGGGGATAGTGAATCAGGAAGTGAAACAGATTAGCAAGGAGGAAGTAAGGACAGCTATGAAGAATGGAAAGGCTGTTGGCCCAGGAAGCTAGGTTAAGAAGGGAGATGATGATCAGTGATCAACAGTATGGTTTCATGCCAGGAAAGAGCATTACAAATGCAATGTTTGCTCTGAGAGTGTTGATGGAGAAATATAGAGAAGGTCAGAAGGAGTTACATTGTGTCTTTGTGGACTTAGAGAAAGCATATGACGGTGCCTAGAGAGGAGTTGTGGTACTGTATGAGGAAGTCAGGAGTGGCAGAGAAGTATGTAAGAGTGGTACAGGATATGTACGAGGGTAGTGTGACAGTGGTGAGGTCTGCAGTGGGAGTGACAGATGCGTTTAAGGTGAGGTGGATTACATCAAGGATCAGCTCTGAGCCCTTTGTTATTTGCAATGGTGATGGACAGGTTGACAGACAAGATCAGACAGGAGGTCCTGTGGACTATGATGTTTGCAGATGACACTGTGATCTGTAGTGAGAGTAGGGACCAGGTTGAGGAGACCGTGGAGAGGTGGAGATATGCACTAGAAAGGAGAGGAATGAAGGTCAGCAGGACTAAGACAGAATATGTGTGTATGAATGAGAGGAGGACAGAGGAATGGTGAGGATGCAGGGAGTAGAGTTGGCAAAGGTGGATGAGTTTAAGTACTTGGGAGAGTAATGGTGAGTGTGGAAGAGAGGTGAAGAAGAGAGTACAGGCAGGGTGGAATGGGTGGAAAAGAGTGTCAGGAGTGATTTGTGCCAGATGGGTACCAGTAAGAGTGAAAGGGAAGGTCTACAAGAGGGTAGTGAGACCAGCTGTTATATGGATTGGAGACGGTGGCATTGACAAAAAGGCAAGAGTCAGAGCTGGACGTGGCAGAGTTAAAGATGTTAAGATTCACAATGGGTGTGACTAGGATGGACAGGATTAGGAATCAGTATATTAAAGGGTCTGCTCAGGTTGGACGGTTTGGAGACAAAGACAGACAGGCGAATTGCGTTGGTTTGGACATGTGCTGAGCAGAGATGCTGGGTATATTGAGAAAAGGATGTTAAGGATGGAGCTGCCAGGTAAGAGGAAAAGAGGAAGGCCTAAGATTAGGTTTATGGATGTGTTGAGAGAGGACATGCAGGTGGTTGGTGTGACAGAGCAAGATGCAGAGGACAGGAAGAAATGGAAACAGATGATCCGCTGTGGTGACCCCTAACAGGAAAAGCCGAAAGAGAAGAAGAAGAAGTTCTAGTTTGTCTGGAAAGTAGTCTTTGAGCAGGTGAGCCAAGACTATCATCATAAAGTATGTTTCTGAGATTAAGTAAATTCAAGAATACATCTGTATTGTCATGCTTTGACCTTGCAAGTAATTGCTTTGAACTCTGTACTGCTCATTCAGCTAGACCACTGGATTGAGGATATTCAGGACTACTAGTGACATGGACAAAGTCCCACTTTCTTGCAAATTTCTGAAACAACTGGCTAGCAAATTGAGCACCACTGTCAAAATAATGTTTGTGTGGACTACCATGAACTGAGAAATGACATTTTACTTAGTGATAACAGCTGTTGGAAGCTAAGTTTGGTAGCAGATGAATTTCAAACCAATTTGAGTAAGAGTCTACCAAAATCAGAGTGTTGATTGTTCCACTCAGGTATCAGTTGCTACAGTAAACCAAGGTAATTCAGGTACTGGATTCAGTTGAAGTGGTTTTCTTTGCAAATGCACTCTGGTGCTATTACATACTGAATAAGAAGAAAGAACTCTATCAATGTCTTTTGATAATGAAGGCCAAAATACTAGTTCTCTTGCCCTTCTCTTAGTGGATAATAAACTTGGGTGACAACAATGCAAAATTCGAATATATTCTTGTTCTAAGGAAGCATGGACAATAATTTTAGGACCTTTGAAAATAATGTCATCTTCCATCAACAATTCAAGGAATTCAGGAAAATACGATTGCACTTCAGGTGATGTACTAGACTGCTTTGACGACCATCCGACACTGATGTTGTGATTAAGTTTTTGTGAAATTGTATCAGTTGTAGTGTGATCTCTCAACTCATGAAGCCTAGTGGTGGAAAAAATTACGCACAGACATTACATCAGAGCCAAAAGTTTCAGCAGCAAGCTGTTCTGTTGTACTTCTAGGCAATCTGAATAGGATATTAGCGAGACAAAGCAATTTATCTTTAGTGTAAACCATTTTGAAATTGTACTTTTGCAATTTGAGCATCATTCTTTGTAATCTCATTGGAGTGGAATGCATAGGCCTCTTTAGAATTTTACAGGCTAATGATCAGTTTCAATCTGAACAGTTCAACCATAAATATAATTGTGAAATTTGGAACATGTGTAAACCATCGCCAAAAGCTCTTTCTCAATTTGAGCATAATGCATCTCAGTTTGAGTAAGTGTCCTAGATGCATAGGATACTGGTCTGCACTCTTGAAGAATAACTGCACCTAGACCAAATTTTGAAGCATCACAGGAAAGAACAACTGGTTTATTCACATCATAGTACCTTAACGTAGGCGTGATGGCAATTTTCTTAAGGTCATCTAATGCCATTTGATGATGCTGCAACCATGACCATACAACATGTTTGCATGTTAGCGCTCTCAAAGGTGCTGTCAACTCATTGAAATCTGGTATAGACGCCTAAATAATTGACCATGCCCAGAAAATGCTGTAAACTTTGCACATTATCTAGTGCTGACATCTCTAAAAATAGCTGTTGTTTGGTAGGGTCAGGTCTTAAGCCTGTACCTGTAAACAAATGTCCAGCATAGGTTACTTCTGGAAGTCTGAATTTGCACTTCAGAGGATTGAACTTCAAATTGACTTCATGTGCTCTGTCTAGAACTTTCTTGAGATTTCTGTCAAGCTCTGCTTCTCCATTGCCTCCAACTAACAGATCTTCTACTATTATGGCACAAGGATATCCTGAAAAATGTTGTTCCATTGCACGCTGAAAGACGGCACTTGCAGAATTTATTCCAAATGGCATCCTTAGGAATCTGTATCTGCCAAACAGAATACCAAAAGTAGTTAGAAATGAGGATTTGTGATCAAGCATCACTTGCCAAAATGAACTCTTTGCATCCAAAACAGAAAAATAAAGTGGCATTAGGTATCCCAGCTGCAACTTCCTCAACTGTACGCATTGGATGATATGGCCTTTTTAATACTTTGTTCAAACTTCTAGGATCAATGCACATTCTGATTTCATCTGAGCCCTTCTGATGAGCAGCTACAATGGATGACACCCATTCAGTTGGTTCTGTGACTGAACAAATCACACCTTGCTGCACCATCTTGTCCAAATGAGCTTTGACATTATTTTGCATTGCTAATGGAACTTTTCTTGCTGGTCCGACTACTGGAGTGACTTCAAGATACAACTTCATGGAATACGTAACTGGAAGCTTGCCCAACTTATCGAAAACATCAGCATACTCTAAGAAAATGGCTTCGGAAAAACTTGAACTTAGAACTGCACTCACATGATGAACTTCTTTGGCAAAAGAAAGCAGATTCATTCTCAAACTGTCTTTGAGATCTAGTAAAGATTGCACTGGTCATTGGACTATGTAGAACAATAAGTTGTAACAGTTCTCTGCCAAATAACATGAAAGTATTACTGAACCTTTGGTTTGAATTTCTTCACCTCCATACGCAACAAGTCTCGCACTGCTAGTCACATTGAGTTGTTCCTTAGTTTTCACTTTTACAAATGTGTCTGCTGATATAACATTACACTTTGAACCAGTGTCTGCTTTGATCTCTGTGGATTTTCCATTGATCCGAACCATACAAAACACTCCTTGTTAACTTACTTCCTTTACTGCATCAACTCTTTCTCCAATTACTGAGATACCATCCACCTAGAATGCTGACTGTTTCAGCTTTACTTGATCAACTTGCTTCTTTGTGCGACCTTTCTTTACAACTGAGTGAGGCTTACTTGATTTGCAAAACATCTGGAAATGGTTCCATTTCTTACACTTATGGCACTGCTGACCATATGCTAAACATTTCTCTCCTTTAGACTCATGATTTGCACCACAATTGTCACAGTTATCAATAAAGCTAGACTTGGGTTTTGCTGACTCACATTTGTGTTGCACTGAACTAGCGGTGAAGCTTGCATTTTTTCTGGAATTTTCTGGAAATCTTCATACCTTCTTTGGAAACCATGTGGCTGCCTTTTGCTTAGGGTTGTTTCTGCTTGCCACATGTTGCATACTATCTACATGTGCTCTGGAGCTTACTGAAACCATACTTTTGTCACTCGCAAGCATGTTCTTATGTCTTTCTGTCATCTCAAGGATCTGACAAATCTCTATTGCTTTGCTTAATGTCAAATCACTGTCACGAAGTAAAGTCTTTCTCACTGCAGCATTATTAATACCACACACGTCTGTCCTTTATCAGCTCATCTTTCAAATCACCAAACTGAAACATTTTAGTTTTGTTTCTCAAGTCAGTTATATAAGCTGCAAACATTTCCCCTGGTTTCTGATCTCTTGTGTAACACACATGCCTCTCTAATGTAATGTTCATCTGGGGTTACACATTTCTCTGAACTTGCGCTTCAAACACTCAGGGTCTTCCCTTGATTCAGCTTGCACAACAATATGGCGGTCTGTACCTTCACCTTCATACACTGCTGGTGCATATACAAATGAATGTTCTCTTTCTATGGCATCTGAGCCTGCTAGATTTAGCAAAATAAATACCTTGGTGCACACCTCTTTATCTGCATAAGCTGCTTGTATGAAAATATCATACTCTTGTTCAAATAGTCCTCAGTTCTCTGCAATATTCTGATCAAATACAAGTGGTTGAGGTTTTTGAAATCCGTCTTCCATATTAACACATACCAGCAAAGGGTCTGCAAATACATACAAATACACACACACACACACACACACACACACACACACACACACACACACACACACATGTGCATAAGTAATTAGCATAAACACAATTTGTTCAATGATTTTGTGCTCTGTACTTATACTTTCTCTCCTTCAGCTTACTGGAATTGTATGAATGAACAACCTCGTGGTACTTTCAAACTGGACTTTGCAAAATAAACTTCTCAGGTTTCTCGATGCTTTAAGCACTTTCTGAAATAGCTATTCAATTTCTCAATGCTTTACTGTACTTTGCAAAATAGCTTTTTTTAGATTTCTCGATGTTTTACTGTGTTTGCGAAACAGCTTTTGAGATTTCTCGATGCTTTACTGTGCTTTACGAAATAGTTTTTAGCGCTTCTTCGGAATTGGTAAAGGGGAAAAATGCTAAAGTCATTGATCATCACTCGCTATGGTTGCAGAATCGATAAAGGCAGAAATGCTAAAATCATTTGCTTCGAAATTGTTAAAGGCGAAAATGCTAAAGTAGTCGCTTGGAACTTTATCGATAAAGGTAGGAATGCTACATTCTTGCACCATCATTTGTCAAAGTCATCACTTTAAGAAACATTCAAGAACTTTACGATGCAACTGAGCAATTCACGAGCACTGTAATATGTTGTAATCTTTTGTAAGAAACACCCTTTTTTATCAATGCAGGAAACATATAAAGCAACTGTACAATGCAAATAAATCGACTTCTGTTGCCCAAATTCAATATCTTTTGAAGTATCTGCTCTTTGCAAATGACTAAATGCAATTCACTGAAATGTCCCCAAAATGGTATAACTTTGCTAGGCAACTCTTTACAGTACAAAAAGCACTCTGTAATAGCGGCACTCTGCGAATAGACATACCCAGTACAAGAACTTTTCTTCAAATAACCTTGCTTTGACTGGATTACATGAGATAGTTGCACTTTGCACATAGTGAACTTGCTTGGTGAACTTAGTGAACTCTTTGAAATACATGCACAGAAATAAGCACATACTTTAAGCACTTCTACACACTCTGAGATACTTTGAATAACTTTAATTACGCCCTTGATACAATACAAAATTGTAGTTTTGCCCAAACGCAAGCAGTTGCCTTGCTTTATTTTTTCTTACTGTGCTTTTTTTCTTTATTCTATTCTTTTTCTCATTTAAGCCCTTTTTTATGTCCAACGTGCTTTCTTTGTGCTCATTTTACCCTAAACATGCCCAGTTCTGCCTTAAACATACTCATTCTGCCTTAAAGATGCTCATTTTGTCTTAAAGATACTGGTTTCATACTTTAAAGTCAATCACCTTGTCAAATGCTTTTATCTTAAACATTTTCTTTAATTAATAAGATTTTTGTACTTTCTGCTTGCCTGATAATGCAGTTTGTGCCCTTGTAATGCCCTTTCTTGCCTTTTTGCATCAAGCAAATAATTCACATTATTTTTCATTACCTTTGATTCTTTCTGGTTGTTTTTGTACCGTTTTCTCTCGGTTTTACCTTCGCTGTCGTCTTTACATCTCATGGCTTTAAATGTTCTTCTCTTTTCCATTCCAGTTCTGACACCATGTTGCTTTTGTGTTGCTACATGAATAAACGAGTCTTCGTCAGTTCTGTTTAAGTAGCTTTATTCTATACAAACATATCACTGTAAAGGCTTACTGACTATGACCAAGTAACTTGTATACAAACTAACTTCTGCGATCATACATGCTCACTCACTGTCTACTCTACAAAATGGCACTAGGGATTGCACATATCTGGAATTTATACATGCGCGCACAGCCTTGCATGCTTCTTAAAGACATAGCACACACACACACACATTACACTCTGATCTACATCCCCGAGAGACCAGATTCAACTTGTAATGAGTAATAAATGTATGTGGAGATGCCCAAGTAGCTGCTGCACAAATATAGTCTACAGAAACTCTAGAGTGAAAGACTGCAGATGCGGCTACTGCTCTGGTGGAATGTGCCTTAACAGGCCTTTGTAGTGGCAAATTCTTCTTTTCATAAACAAAAGTAATACAGTCCTTTAGCCACCTAGCCAGGGTGACTTTAGAAACCAGTTTCCCCATAGCCACTGAGGAAAAGGAAACAAACAACTGATGTGATTTTCTGAATTATTTTGTTCTGTGCAGGTAGAAACAAAGTTCTCTGTGTACAGTCAATAATTGTAGGTGGTTTTCACCTTTGTTAGAAAAATTGGGAAAGAAGACTGGGAGTTGAATAGTTTGGTTAAGGTTGTTTTTGGATACTATTTCTGGTAAAAAAAGAAGGATTTGTTCTCAATGAGACCCTGTCTTTATGAAATATCAGATAAGGAGGTTTGCAAGATAAGGCATGTATCTCCAATATTCTCCTAGCGGAGGTAATGGCTACCAGGAATAAGGTTTTCCATGACAAGAACTTTAGATCACACTTGGTAGAAGGTTCAAAGGGGGGATAGACTAGAGATTGGAGTAATAAATTCAAGTCCCAAGGTGCAGAGGGTTCCTTGTATAGAGATCTGAGCATCACGGATCCTTTCAGAAAGGCTTTACAAAGCTTGTGGGACATTAGGGATATACCATTTAGACCATAACAGAAATTAGAGATTGCAGCTAAATGCACGCACATGGTCGATGCTTTGGCTCCTGCTTCAAAAAGCAATGTCAAGAACTCTAGAACTCTGTTCATTGAAGCAGAATATGGATCAACATTAGCCTTTAACATCCACATAGAAAGTTTATGCCACTTGCTAAGGTACAGTTTTCTAGTCGACAGTTTGTGTCAAGCCAGAACAATTCTTTGGACTGGTGAATTGAGAGAGGAATGCCTGGCAATCATGGGAACTGGAGAAGCCATGCAGTGAGCTTGAGGTTCTGGAGATTTGGGTGAACCAGCCCATCTGGATTGGACAGTAGATTTGGATATCGAACCAGATGAGGCCAGAGAAAGAGGAACCAAATCTGTTGAGGCCAAAATGGGGCAATTAGAATTATCCTGTTCTTCGACCTGATGGCTTTCCTTAAGAAATGGAATATTAGGGGAATCGGGGGAAATGCATAGAGCAGACCAGAAGGCCAACAGTGCAGAAGAGCATCTCTTGGTGACTCCCCCAGAAGGGGGATCAAGGCAAAGTAGCTGCTGTAGTTGTTGTTTGGGGGTGGTGCAAACAGGTCGCAGCAAGGTTGGCCCCACTGGCGAAACATCTTTTCTGCCACCGATGGATTGAGAGACCACTCATGAGGCATTAGAATACATTTGCTCAATTTGACCGCAATCACATTGGAGGTCCCCGGAATGTGCATTGCTATGAGAAAGCAGTCAGATAAAATCGCCCATTACCAAACTCTGAGAGCTTCTTGACAGAGAGGATAGGACCTGGTCACCCCCCTGTTTGCTGATGTACCAGACTACTGACATGTTGTCTGTTTGGATTACAATTGTTCCCAAGGTAAGGGTTGCCTGAAATGCTTGCAAGGCTAAAAGCACCACCCTCATCTCTAGAACATTCTAATGCAAATTGGTCTCCAAGTGGGACCAAGTGCCTTGGACTGTCTTTCCTAGATAATGACCACCACCCCATCCGGGATGTGTCCGTGGTCACTATGGCTTGAGGTTGGCAGGTGTCAAAGGAGCAGCCCAACAAGATTTTGTTGGAGTGAAGCCACCAACTCAGGTCTTCCTTGCAATGGTTAGTAATCATAACCAAATGGGACATTGGTTAATCTAGTATGGACCATTGAGACACCAGAAGTCATTGAAGAATTTGCATATGATATCTCGCTAGGGGGACTGCCATTGATCCTAGTGTTTGAAGAAGGAGTCTTGCTGGTACTTTGTTGTTGCAAACAATCTGACTGACTTGAGATCTTATCCTCTGAAGTCTTTCTATGGGAAGAGATGCAATGCTTGTGATCGTGTTGAGCATCGCTCCAATGAATTCCAACTGTTGAGATGGTTCTAGATGGGACTTTTTGTAATTTATGGTCAAGCCTAAGTTGGAGCAAAGGAGAAGAGTGTAATCTCGAGCTTTTATGAGTAGACACCTCCTGGGAGCAGTAAGGAGCCAGTCGTCTAGATACAGAAACACACAGAATCCTTGCAGTCTGAGATGAGCCGCTACTACTGCCATGCATTTGGTGAATACCCTGGGGGCTGTGGTGAAACCAAAGGGCAGTGCCCTGAACTGATAGTGACTGGCCCCCAAACAGAAGCACAGAAATCTTCTGAAGCATTTGTCCATTTTTATATGGTAATACGCATCCTGAAGATCTACTGAGCACATCCAATCGTCTTTTTTCCAAGAATGGAAGAATAGATTGAACCGTGACCATCCAAAATTTGGTTTGTTGAACTGATTTGTTCAGCATACTGAGATCCAAGATTGTTCTCCAGTCCCCTGTCTTCTTTGGTACTAAAAAGAATCTTAAGTAAATTCTGGATCCTATGTGGTCTGGTGGCACTGCTTGGATGACTATTTTTTTGAGCAGTTTTTAAATTTCTAAGACTGCTACCTCCTTGTGACTGGGTAAAATATCCAGAATTTAGATTACACTCTTTGGTTGCACTAAGAAGGGGATTTAGTATCCTCTGGTTATGATCCTCTGCATCCAGCTTCATTTGTTATCCTTTGCAAGGCAGATTGGTGCAGGAATCCCCCTCCCAACTGCCTCCAGAGGACAGAAATTGGACCTCCTTTCAGGAACACAGATAGGAGCTCCCAGAGAAAGAATCTCAGGAACCATGATTCTGAGGGCCACTTCTGCTTCTTCCTCGGCATCTTCTATTAGTATTTTCCCCTCTGCCCTGGGAGAAGTCATTGCCACGCAAGTCCTAGAAAGGCCCTTTGGACTTCTTAAACCACAGCCTCCCACTCTGCTGGTTCCTGGAATAAGGCCACCGGGGAGTGGAAAAACATACACCCACAGCAGAAAAAGTCTTTCCATCTTTCTCCCATCTTGCTAGAGTCTCAACTTTGGGACCAAATGGAGATGTTCCGTCAAACTGAGCATTGATAAAAGAAGACTTAAATGGCTCCATGAACTCACATAAGTGCATCTAGGCATGTTTTCTGATGGCTACTCCTGAACCCGGTGCTCTCATCGTCCCTTCAGCGGCATGTGCAATTAGCCTCATGGACGAGTTGGAAACTGATTCAAGGATGGCGAGCTGAGAAGTCACATTGTCTCAAACTCCTTCAGCTACTGCTCCTGACACAGTATCTATCCATAGTCCTAGATTCTTTATTAGGAGGATGGATAGTAGAACTTTCATCAGCAAGTTCCTTTTTGGTGGCTGTCGTTATCACCATGGCATCGACAGGAATTTCCTGAACCCAGTGTTGTTGATCCTTAGGCTGAAAGGATACGGTCTGGTCTCTTAGGGATTGGCTCAGTGGAGTCCGGTAATTTCAGGCCCACTAAGCTAGCAGCTTAATGAGATAGTCGGTGGGCGGAGAAATCCAAGAGGTAGTGGGTTGGCCATGAAAAGCCTCTAGGTATACTGATTCCTCTAAGGAAGGTTGGAGGGAATTCCAACCACCCCTCTGCTTCAGGATCTCTAGGAAGTCCTCAAAGGAAACATCATCGGGGTGACTTGGGGGAACCTTCCCCTTCATCAAAATCAGCATCTTCTGTGAGTGACTGCTCAGGGGAGTACAAATGCTTCCTCTTGCACTTTCTCTTTGCAGGGACCTCTTCAATGAGATGCGTCAGAGAGGTATCCAAGGAGGACATAACCACTGTGGTTTGATCCTGAGACTTTGTTGCCCTCTGTCCCAGGGAAGAAGGGGAAAGGCCGCAGATTTGGTCCAACAGGGTTGGCTTAGACTGACTACCTGCAATGTTCAAGGCCTTTTAAAATGAGCTTGTTTTTGCAGTTGACTAGTGCCCTATGGCTAAAGCTATGACAAATGGCACAGTTTTCCTGCAAATGAACTGCTTCTAGACAATATACACACACAGTGTGTCCGTCAGAGTTTGGAAGTTTTCTTTCATATTTGAGGCATCTCTTGAAACCAGAGGTGCCTTGAAATGGCTTGTTCGCCATGGGGAAGTCTCACACACCCACCCACTCATACACGGAGAGAGTTATAAGTGAGGAAAAAAGGGGTCTTTTTTTTTTTTTTTTAAGAGAAGAAAACCGAGAAGAAAAATACCAACAATGATACTTGAGAAATGCCGGTTAAGGTAAGAGGGAAATATACCAACAATGGTATGTAAAGAATACCTGAGGGTATCAAAAGGGTCATACACACACAATAATAACTAGAAAAAAATAGAGGCGCGGGTAGATTAAGTAAAGGGAAGTTAACAGATACTGGAAGAAAGAAGACAAAACCTACAATTTAGAAATTTTGCTGTTGCTCAAGAGATTAGGAGAGAACGTGTCTGGCACTGTGAAGCAGCAAACAAGCTCCGAGGTAATTTGCCAAGGAGCATTATGGGTAGAGCTTAGCTCGAGTGTTTCGAATGTGCAAGATGGAATAACGGCTGAGTCAGTTCTGAGGTTCGAAACCAAACCCACTATCAAGGATTATGTGAAGACTGACAGTATCAGATGATTTATTTTAAGTAGCTACCTCTAATAAATTTGAAGTGCTGAATCAAGAACAATACTGAAGCAGACATATTTTATACTACACAGAAAACAAGTGGAATCTAGCTTGAGTGCCAGGATTAACTACAAATCACCTGTGACTGACACTTACTTTCAATCACAAATGTACAAACTGGTTGGTATGGATTTGCCTATCAAGACTTCTGTATAACGGATAATTCATTTTTTCTCTGCTAGACAGTGATCTCTCAGCTAGTATAACCAAACTATCAGGAATGTGGGGGGGTTATCCCCAGCAAACCTACTTGTAAAGAGAACCAGTGACTTTCCAGTGTTGCTGATTTAAAGAATATTTGAAACTTAGTGACTTGCTTTTGTGTGCTGTTTACTTTTGCAGCAAATGTCTATCATGGAGTCCCCCTAGAAAAGCAGTAACAAGAAAATACAGAATTACCCTGGGCAAAGGCAACAGTGGTAATACAGCAATAAACAACCAAAAAAAGTCTGGGATACTGGAATCATTTACCCATACATCAATAATTTACAGGAACATACTTTTACTCAGTGCAGACACTAGAGAGGTCCACTCAGGAATATCCTATAGGTAAAGGAGGGCTTTTTCCTAACAAGTTGGTGCATACACTTCTTTTATAAGAACATTTACTTATGTGTTTGTTCTTTTAGTTTTTGGTTATAGCATTAATAGTAGCCTTAGAAACGTCAGACTTACGACAGTATTCATAGTCCCAAGGTATGCACCTTCATAGTGGTTATCTGTTAAGAGTTCCACTACGCCTATATGCAAATACATGAATCACAGGTTATTTGTAATGACTACGGCAATGCGAAAGCTTCTGCAAATAAAATCACATTTTTGTGAGATGCATAAAAGTGTTGAAAGTAATCCTAAAGTAAAAGCAAAGTTCTACGTGAAAACCTAAATGCTTATATAATTTCAGAAGTTTTCAGGTATTATGGACACTACTATGCTTATCCTGAGACAAGCAGCCCACAGCTCAGCTATTTATATTAACTTTAAAAAATTAAAGGTGATGTATGTTTTCTATATATATATATATATATATATATATATATATATATATATATATATATACACCCTGATTAGTTTCTTAAAAGAGTGGAAAGGAAAGATAAGAAAGATTGAAAAGGGGAGACAAACAGGAGCACACTGAAGGAATATCAACAGGGTTGTGCTGGAGGAGGTGCGAGAGGAGGGGTACTCTATTTTTGGAAGTGGATAGAGCCTACCATTTTTTATTTTTAAGTAAGAGGGTTGTTTGGGTAGGAAGTAGGTTAGAGGGTGTAGGATAGAAGATTAGGAAAGGAAGGAGGTGAAGAGGAGTTTATCACAAGAACACCCCAGTTCCACAGGACTTCAAACATTTCCACTGCTTGCTGGTGTTGCAGTGTAACGCCCTGCTGTTGAGGGGATGAAGGCCTATGGTGGTTCACTGGGTGACTCCAACCAGGGCAGGGAGTCTTTAACTCTCTGAAGAGCATCCTGGAGTGGCTGAAGCCGTCTCTTCACTACCTGCTCCACCACATCTCCAACCAAGTCCCAAAGCTCATGGTTGCAGAGTTTATCAGGCTAAACCATGCCAGGGTGCCTACAGGGCCAGTGCCACTACCATGACCCTTGTGGAGATGACCCTGGATGAGCAAAAGGTGGACATTACCTGACCTGGGAGGACTGTGTTTGGGCTGCTCGTACTGCTTCTAAATCTGTGGAAAATGAACATGAATGGGAGAGAAAGGAAAAAAAGACAAAGTTATGCATAAATAAGTAAGAAAAATACAGAGGGTAGAGAGACAAATTAAAGCCTTGAAGTGCGAGGAAAAGAGTTATGTACTTACCATAGTTTGGAATCAGTGCTATGCAGTGTCATTATTCATCATGAATGGGTCTTGAATCCGACCTCAGATCAGAGCTGGCAACTAATAGACAGATCCAGAGCTCAAGCTCCTCCCCTTCCCATAATCCCCATGACCTCCATCCCTTAGATCGAGTATGCTGAACAAATGGAAATGCAGAACAGTTTGAACAGGAGATTAAAATATTCAAAGAACGAACCACTCCAGCTCTACCAGATCCCCCAGAAGGAAGGGAGAAGGAGGGCGGGAAGGTGATGAATAATGACACTGAATAGCACAGATTCTAAGTTATGGTAAGTACATAACTCTTTATCTGATGCTATCTATGTCATTATTCATCACTGTGACGCTCCACCACTGGCCCAGTAATCAAGGAGCCTCAATCCTCACCACTGGCACCAGTGGGGGATGTACAATCGAAGGATGATAGATACACACACAGTATCTCCAGATGTAGCTCACTGCATCAAGTGCAATCTCGCTTAAAAGCACACAAAGACCACAGTCAGTCCGGGGCTGGTTTCTCCCTCTTTCTACAGATTCCCAATAAGACTCCCCACTGGTACAGCTATAGAGTTGAGATCTCAGCTGAGTGGCCAAGCCAGGACCTCCAACACTCTCTCTGTTCAACCAGTGCTTCATGTTCCTGCCCAAGTAGCTGACACACACACACACTCTTGGAGAATTGATTAATACACCACACACACACACACACACACACACACACACACACACACACACACACACACCTGGGAAAGGACAGCACAGGTTTACTAGCTATGCCTCCCTTTTGCCCAGATTATAAGGTAGTTATAACTGCCTTCAGCCAACTCTTTATCAGCTACTTTAAGGCCCTTAACAAAGGGTGTCCAATCTTACTGTGTAATGTTACTATCAATACAAATGGTAGTTTGACCACGTCCAAGGCTATTAGAAGTGGCCTACACAGTGTCACCAAATAACTATGCAAGTACTTTCAGAACTTAAATATGTCTCACAAAGATTAGCCACAATGAAAGGTTTAAATGAATTTAATAATAAAAGAACTACAAAATACTCAGTATATATTTGCAGTGATATCATATTTAAAACAACATTGCAGAACAATCTCAAATAAATAAACAAAAATATCTAAGCTAAGCTTTGCTATATTCCTGAATATATCTAAGAGAAATTACTATACCCTAGTACTCTTACGTAATTAGAGCAGCAAGGCAGATGTGGTGAACAGATCCTCTAGCTGATGTTCTCAGGTCAAAGACAGAATACAGAATGCAGTCTCTCTCTCTCTCTCAGACACTTCTTAAATTAATATCTCAAACATTACTGTGGGAGAGCTTGTTGTGATAGATGGAGAGAAGGAAGGTTGATATATTGTGTGTGCAAGAGACCAGATGGAAGGTTCAAATTGTTTTATCATGGTGTGGATGGCAGGAGAAATGGGGTACAATATGCCAAGAGTGTTTGCTCAAATTGATGGTGTAATGATGAATGTTGTTAGTGCATATGCTGAGAGTGATTTGATTGACTTAAAATGGGCATGTTGGTGAAGTGAACAGAGGGGGATGGAAGTGATGGGGGTAGGTATGGTGTTAAGGAGAGAATGCAGAAGGTCAGATGATTGGATCAAGAAGAGGAGGAGAAAGCTGTGCCAGCCAAGGATTAAATGGTGGAAGTTAAAAAGTGATTGTGTGAAGTGGAGTTTAGAGAAGAGTTAAGACAGGTACTGACTGCTAAAGGTGTTGTTGGTGTGGACACAGGAGAAGGAGGAGGAGGGAGAAGGAGTGGTGGTGGAGGGAAATACAGGGAGAGAGATATAGAGGAAGAGGCTGGCTAAAGAGAAGAAGTGATTGTCAAAGAGATGAAGAAAGTAGACATGAGTATAAGAAAAGGACCTGTACCCGATTAGCTAGACAGAGAGACACAGCTGGGAAAGATGCAGCATGTAAGGGTGATAAAGGATAGTGAGGGAAAGGTACTCACAAAGATGAAGAGTATTTTGAGAGGCTGATGAATGAAGAGAATGAGGAAAGTGAAACAGAAGGGAAAGGAGAAAGTAAGGCAGCTATGAAGGAAGATGAAGAATGAAAGAATGGAAGGCCCCAGATGAATGATGACATGGATGGATGGAGAAGCATGGAGGTGCTTAGGAGGGAATTTCTATCTATTATTGTTAAATTTATTTGGAAAGTCAGAGGTCAGAGGATGGAGGAAAAAAAAAAGTTTTTTGTACCTATCTTTAAGAAGGGGGTGATGTGCAGAGCTGCAGTAACTACAGAGGGATAAAAATTAGTCAGGGTGCCTAGAGAAGAGTTGTGGTATTGTGGGGGATTAATCAAGGATCAGCTCTGAGTCCTTTCTTTTTGTGTGGTGGTGATGGACAGGTGATGAGATCAGACAGGACAGGAGGCCTGACTGATGTTGTTTGCAGACAGACATGTGATCTGTAGTGAGAGTAGGAATCAGGTTGAGGGAGAGAATGAGGAGGAGCAGCAGGCTAAGACAGAATATGATGTGTGTAATGAGAGGAGGGTAGGAGAATGGTGAGGATGCAGGAGTAGAGTTGGTAACAGTCCAGTATGTGGTGAATGTGAGAGGTGAAAGAAGAAGAAGAGACAGGGGTGTGGGGTGTGGAGAGTGGTGTCAGGAGGATTTTTGACAGAGACGCATCCCGTGAAAGAGAGAAAAAGGAAGGTCTAAGAGTGTAGAGAGAGACAGCTATATATATGGGTTGGAGACAGTGGGCATTGACAAAGGCAGGAGTCAGAGCTGGATGTGGCAGAGTTAAAGATGTTAAGATTTGTCAGCTCATGTTGGACAGTTTGGAGACAAAGCAAGAGACATGTGTGAGGAGGGATGATGGTATATTGGGAAAAAAGATGCTAAGGATGGAGCTGCCAGGTAAGAGGAATAGAGGAAGGCCTAAGATAAGGTTGCAAGATGCAGAGGATAGGAAGAAATGGA
Organism: Protopterus annectens; assembly: GCF_019279795.1. Taxonomy (NCBI): domain Eukaryota; kingdom Metazoa; phylum Chordata; order Ceratodontiformes; family Protopteridae; genus Protopterus; species Protopterus annectens. Next base: position 1,249,319,296 of record NC_056726.1, read on the forward strand.
AAGAGATGATCAGAGCTTGTAGAATGACATCATTTCTTGTCATCTGACTTTATCCCAGGTAAAACCCCCACTGCTGAAAGCTAGCAGTATTTAGCATCTACCTGTGAAAATGCATAGACAAGGGCTTTTCCTCAGCTCTATGGCAAATGGTAGAAGTCATAAAACACTAAAACACCTTCAAGACAATACAGAAAAGAAGGCGGAGCCTAGATGGCTAACTGGTAACAGCAACTTTTATGAGCTCCACAATCTAGTACCAGAATTCAGGAAAATAATCATTTTTATTTTTCAAAAGTAGTAAATTCTTATTAAGGAACCTCAATTCTATAAGAATACCAAATTTTATGCATTTTTATCGAAATTTTCCTGTCAAATAAACTGGAGATAACTTCTTCAATACAGAAATGAGCAACTCTAAGTCTTCACACTCTGAAACTTCACCGAAAAAGGAAATTCAACTGATGTCAGCCACACTACTTGAACTATCTGTCAAAATGGACAGATTTACAGACAACCTTGAAAATCTAAAAGTCAACTGTCAGAAACAGACTGATGTCCTTAATGAAATCTTGCAGCAGCAACAATCAAAAATATTGGATATGGAAACTTCTCTAAATGACATAGATGAGAGACTTAAGAAAGATGAAACTCGCTGTGAATCTCTTTTACAGCAGAATACCTGGCTAATCAGTAAAATAGATGATTTAGAGAACAGAGAAAGGAGAAATAACATTAGAATGTTTGGTCTTCCAGAAAAAAACAGAAGGTGAGGACATTATTTTATTTCTTAACTCTTGGCTTCCAGACATATTAGACCTAAAGGAAGGTCTATCAAATGGTACAGCAAGAGCACACAGAGCTACAGGAAAACCTATTCCTTCTTCTTCCAATATGCCTCCTAGATCTATTATTGTGAAATTCTTGTCTTATTTAGACAAAGAACTTGTTCTCAAATCTGCCTGGAGAGGTCATCCATTGACATATAATAAGAGTCAAATTAGATTTGACAATGACTATTCTTCAAGAGTCTTGGAACTAAGGAAAAAAAAATGGCCTTTTGTGAGATTTTTGAAGCAAAATAAAATAAAGGCACAACTTGCTTTCCATGCAAGAATCAGAATCCTTTATTCAAATGACATAAGAACATTCAACAATGTCGAAGAAGCTATAACTTTCATCAAAAACTGATGAAGTCCAGTGATTAGGATGAAAACGCATGTGGTTTTTTAAAAAAAGCGTTAATGACAGTGTGGTTTTGGTGTGTTTAATGGTGGAATATTAAAGCTGTGTTGACCAAATCGGTGGTTTCCGCTCTCTGTGCTTTTGCAATCCCATATTACTGTTTTCATCAAAAACAACAACATAACTGCAATTCCAGAAGACATGGATTGGTCATCTTCCACCACTTTAAAAAGAACTTCTGAGAAAAATAACTGGACTGAAATGAGAAAGAAGAAACTGAAAACTGAACCTAGAAACTCTGGAGTCACTACTTCTCTCAAAGCATCAACTAGTACTTGATTTCACTTCTAATCATTCAAAAAAGTATGTAGTTTTACCTAACATACACCTATAAGAATGTTTTCTTACATTTTCTGATTGAATCTTACTAAGATTACATCTTATATTTCATGTGATTAGACTTCTCTAATGGTCCTTAATATAGCTACTTACTAAGAACCCATATAATAATAATAGCTTTTTCAAGTGACACCCTTGATTTTTACTTCAATAGCAGCAATTAAACATATGCTGTATGCATTTATACTTTATACAATTTTTAATTTGAAATGTTTTTTGATTTTTAAATACATTTATTACAATATTTTATAATTTAGACTTTAGTTACTACTCTACTCAATTTTAGCATTCTAACATTTCATTATGATTGTTTACTGTCACTCTTGTTTAAAATAGCCTCGAGCTAACAAATGTTGTCGCTCCTCTAAAATAGAATCTACATAATTAACAAAGAAGCTCTCATCCTAAAATATAGGAATATGAAGAATTAAATGTTTTACACACAGTTATAGGTAGATTAAACTAAATTAACCTCACCTATTATCAATATAACTCATGTACTATCTATCCCACACATTTATGCCGCATAAGTATATACAGCTTTATAGTTGTTACTGACGACAGCTTCTATCTCACATTCTCTGACTTCACTTGTCTATTCTGATTGATTAATTAGTCTGATTAGTTGAGATATTTTTTCTTTCATATTATTTATTTACTAAATATTAATGTCTTCTATGGTTAAAAAATGTTTCGGTTTTTAGGAAAGTGCCTGTCTAGATCAGTTCATGTTATACATCAGTGAGTGCACTGTACGGATTTACACCGTCGCTTTACTGTTGAGTCATGCACTGTTTAGTTTAAGGATGTATGTTTGGCCAGGCTAGTTTGCAAACTTAGAGATACAATAATGAAGGTTCTGTATATTTGCTGACGAGGATAGACTCTATGTTGTGTGATGCGTGTTTTTACAGTTATTTCTGTCAACTGCGCAAATGATGCTGTGGGAGGGCTGAAGCTCCTTGAAGACTGACGGTGAACAGTGCCCGTTATGGGATTTGACAGGTTAGTTTACTGTATTGTTGTGTTTCGTGATTGCCTGGGATGGTGAAATATGTGAACAGGTTTGTTCCTTGCTGGGCCTTGGGAGAACTCTTGATGTAGTTGTGGATCTGTTGTTATGTGGTCTATTACATTGTTGACACTTATTTTGGGTGCTTTTCCGTTGCCAGGCAACGGATCCAATACACTAGTGAGTGCTTGTGGTGATCGCATGCCGGATGCATCGGGCGGTTGTTATGAGGGGTAGAGACACTGGCGTTCTGCAGAGTTTGTCTGGTTTCTGTGGGAATGTGGATGGTTGAGGAGTGTGCAGCAAGAGTAAGTTAGTAAATTACCCCTTTTATTAATTTTCTGAAAACAATAGTCAGGGAGGATGTCTGATTTGGGGTCTGTGTCCCTCCGTTTTGTTTAGATTGCCCAGATCTCCTGCGGTGGCAGGATGGCAGATATACATTATGTGTTGTGTAGTGGCTTGCTATGAGTGAATGCGGATGTGTGTGGTGCTTACAGGTAAGCTGTTAGTGATTTTTGGGGTACTCGATCCTAGAGCTTCTTCCGTTTAAACAGCCAATGTCCCTTGTCTTGGAGATGGAAGCTTTAGAGCTAGAAATCTGCTCAAACTGGTGCTCATGAGTGCAAAAAATAGGATAGCTGGTCACTGTTCTGGCATTTTATTACTTTATAGTTGAGCGGTCAACTCTTGTGTGGATGTCCATTCGAAATAGTTGATCTGCTCGTACCTATACCTCTCAATTAACGCAGATTTTGTTTTGGATTTTAGTTGAGCCTCTTAACTTGTCATGATAGTAGTGGCTTAAGATGAATGTCATTCTGTATTTATCCAGTCAGGTTAATAGATGAAGTATCTCCAATTATTTTTAAATTTGCACTCAATTTTTTTGGCTATGTTTAAAGCTGATAATTCCTACTAAGTTATTGTAATGCTGCTAGTTTCTAGCACCTTGCATGCAGCTGTTTTCACAACAGATTATTGTTCTCAATTTACATCAATTATGCACCTCAGTAACGTCTTTATATATAGATTTTATGTCATCAGTTTAGGTTCTCTATAGCCAGTACTATTTGCCTAATTTGTAAGTAAGTGAGGCTGGTGAGTCTTTAATGTTGGCTGAGGTTTTACCCAGTATCTTAATGTAGTAGAAAAGAAGTGTGTGTGGTATTCACATCACCAGTAGCAATCACAGTTTTTCTTACAATAGACATCCTATGAAACAACAATGCATTTAGTGTAGGAAGTGACGGGAGTTGGTCTAAATTAACTATAGCAGATGATTAATGTGTAAATTAGTACTTTGCTTTTTATTTATTTAAAACTATACACAAGATTAAATGCATAGTAGGCAGAAATGAACTTGCAAGTATTTATTCCTAGTTTTAATCTGCAAACATATACTATAAGCTATCTGTTTAGTTAAATATCTGATCCAGATTTCTCTATGGGTTGTGTTTAGCAAATCTGAAATGGGTTTTAAGAATATTTACCTTTTAGATGACAATAAATAATAAAGATATGCATAACAACTCAGTAGAAATATGAAACCCTAGAGAATATAAATTGCCATAATTCTGGAATACGATGCTTATACTTTCAATTATAAACAATACTTCATATCTTTTTTGAGTTGGGTAAATTCATAACACTAGTATCGACTACATGTATTCAATAACTTAAGGCATTTTTTTGCATATAGTACAATGGAACTAATACAGAATTTTGATTTGGGATTGACTATGATGTTAATCACTACCCAAAAAGAATGTAAGTAATATTATTCATAACTTAGTGAACTAGTACATTGCTAACTTTATTATCTTTGTATTAATGAATACTGATATTGAGGAAATCTGTGGCTGCTGATTTATAATAGTTCTTCAATTGTCCTACTGATAGTTAAAAATGAAACTCTTTACGCAGTGGAAATAATGATGCTTTACATCTAGTGTACTTTGTTCTGTTATGCTTATCCACTAAGCAATTGTATAATCTAAACATGCCAGAAAATGAAATTGGATAAATATTTGTATTTTAGTAAATGTGATGCTTCTATATCTGGCATGTTTCACTGAGTCTAGTATGTGCAATTTGATTATATGCTATATTATTTAAATATTAAAAGTTTGCAAGTTTAATTCCCACAATATGTTCAAAACTATAGTCTTTTTATAGTACAGTAAACTCAAAAGACAGAAGGGATTTTCTTAGTCATCGTTAGATACTTAATTTCAACTCTAGTAAATGAACTTACTTATACTAACTTTGTTAATGGCTAATATATTCTTTAATTTGAAATAGTTAAGGCACTGACAAAGCAGATAATATGGAAAATGTATGTATTTATGTTTATTTATTCATCTATTTATTTATTATTAAACTATGACTATTTTATTTGGTTACAGTATTTATCATTAAATAGGTTTCATCAATCATTATACCTAGACTTTCTTTCTACTTTGAATATTTTATAACTTAGCATTAATGTTTTTATTATATGAAATCTTCCTTTGTTCTATACACTTACAATTACTTAAAATTGTACTTGCTCCCATTAACAATTGTTTTGAATAAGCTGCTTCTATTACATCAGTTTCAAATCTATTTATTTTATGTATTACAAATTTCATCTATTCATTCAATTCTAACAACAAAAGTGGATATATAAATTAATTTTAGATCTCCTATTAAGTCATACTGGAGCTCAGACATGTTATTGTCGTTAATCACTTTTTGTTTGTCATGAAGGTTAATCTGTTTGAACTTATATGTTCACTCAGATTAGAAGTGCATGTCACTTCATGTTGGTTAAAATTTTCAATAAACTCTTTATTAATATGGTTACTCTTACTTATTTTTATTCAGTATTGAAATCTTCATTTTATTGGCCTATCTCTAATAAAACTTTATACAATTTGTTAGGGAGAATTAAACTAACAATTTCGCACAACTTTTTTCTAGATAAAGTTACACTCTTTATTATCCAGTCAATACCAAACATGAAAACTTCAATTAATTCACAAGAAAGTCATACTTGATGGATTTAACCTTGCTATCCTTAAATGTTAATGGATTAAACAATCCAAGGAAAAGATCCACTTTCCTTAGATACTTGAAACTAATTCAGGTTGTATTTATTCAAGAATCCCATCTAAAATCAGATGATAACTTTAATTGGAATCCATTGGAACATATAAATCTATCTTGCTCATCATACAAGAAAAAAAAACAAGAGGAGTTTTAATACTTTGGAGGAAAAACATCATCATTCCCCAAATTATTTATAAGTATGAAGACAAAGAAGGTCTTATTTAGATTGTAATAATTAGATTTAATAATAGAATATGGACACTTGTTAACACCTATTGGTTTCCTGGTATAGGGATAGGAACTGTTAGGAAACATTTAGAACTAATTAACAAAGTTTATAAGGGTATTTTGATTCTAGGGGGAGACTTCAACTGTACTTTAGTAATTTCTGAAACCTCGAATAAAAAGCACTTCCGTCTTACTTCTCTAGGAAAACTCTAAGAAATTGGTGTGAGAACCTAAATCTAATTGACACCTACAGTTATAAAGACCCTAACTCACTATCTTTTTCGCATAGTGATTATAGATTTGGCACCCAAACCAGAATTGATAAACTTTATGTATCTCAAGATTTAAGTATGAAAATAATTAACTTTTCTATAATCCCTTTCCCCTTTTAGGATCATAATTCACTTGTTTTAAAACTGGAAATTGATTTTAAAAGGTTGGTCTTCAGAACAAGGATACCAGCATACATCACCAAACTACCACAATTCAAGCCATGGTTAAATCACGAAATTCAAAACTTTCTTGACATTAATCAATCAAATGATATATGTTTGACAATTCTCTGGGATACACTAAAAGTTACTTATTTGGTAAAATTCTAGCTTGGTTTAAAAATAAGACTAAAGAATGGGAATCAGAAATTCATAATATTCAAAATAAGCTTATAATTATCAATACAGATAATTCACAACATCCAAAAACAAAAAATAAAACAATTACAGACTTAAATAACAAATACAATGAAATAGTAACTCATAAAACAAATTTGGCATTAGAAAAACTAAAAATCTACTCACACTCAATGTCGTCCAAACATCTACATAATCTTTCAATGAGAGTTAAAAGACAAGCCTCAGATAACAATATTACAAAAATCATTCATGAAGGTAGAATAATAAAATGGTATCAGACATTAGTGATATTCTTGAAGCCTTTAAATATCATTACTCTGACCACCAACTCAATAATTCAGCACAATTTCAACATATAGATGTAGATAAAAGTTTACTTAAAATAAATAAAATTCCAGATAAATTAAAATCTGAGATCTTCAAACAAATTTCTCTTAAAGAAGTAGTTGATAAAATTAAAGAAAGCAAAAATAATAAGGCCCCCGGGATAGATGGAATTATATTATAAGTATATAAGTTATATGACAAAAAAAATTTGATTTTTTAAAAATTGATAAACCACCATTTTTGGGATCCCCAAGATCCACAAAAATGAAGGTGATCCCCCCTAAGACCTATTGTCTCAGCTTGTGGCTCGAAAACACACAGCCTAGCTAAGTTTGTTGACAACAAGTTAAAAGATTCCTGGATGAAGAAAGAATCTATTTTAAAAGATTCTTGGGACTTTCTTGAAGCCATTAATGAAGAGGTTTTTTGTGATAATTTGTTGTTTGTTACTATTGATATTGTTGATTTGTTTTCTAGCATCCCCCATTTGGAAGGGATGGAAATGTTTGAGGAGACTGTGTTTCAAAATGACACATTATCACACAATGACAAAGTTGTTTGTGTATCACTGATGGATATGGTTCTTAAGTATAACTTCCTAAATTTTTGTGGGGAGTTTTACAAACAAGTCAGGGGTGTTGCAATGGGGGCAGCCTGTGCTCCCACCTATGCCAATTTGGTGTTGTCCAGGTGGGAGGAGTTATACATCTTAGAATCCAGGTTTCAGTCATGTTGGAAATTATACCGAAGATTCCTGGATGACATAGTAATTTTGTGGACAGGGGGTATCACGAAATTGGAAGAATTTAAGGTATATTTTGGAGAAACAACTAAATTTTTGAAACTTACTTACGTTTCCACTGAGAAGTTACAGTTTTTGGATGTGGAAATTTACAAGGGGAATGATAGATTTGAATCTAGAATATTTAGAAACCCACTTTTTGTAATTCATTTCTGCACTATCAAAGTGCACATCCACATTACTGTAAAAAGAATATTGTGAAGGGACAATTTGTCAGAGGAAGTCGTATGACCACCTTGGACGCTGATTTTATGGATGAATGTACCTTATTAAGCAAAATGTTTTCCGAGAGAGGGTACCCCCAGGAATTTATTAACAAAATCAAGAAGGAAGTACTGGATGGGAGACAAGGTAGATTCAAACCCATCCTTGGAAACAGGGCCTCTATTAACGTAGGTCATAACTCCCCAGGTAACCCTAACACTCCTTTTATTAATCAACCCAATTATAGGCAAGCACTAGTTCTTGAATATAATGCCTTTAACAATAATATTGCAAAAAAGGTTGTTGAAAAGGAATGGGCCAATTTTATTAGTTTGACTGACCTGGAATTAATTAACAGAGTTAGTTGCAATGTTGTGTATTAGAATTCACATTCCTTTAAGAAATTGTTGGAATATAAGGGCCCTTGTAAATCAACAAGGAATAGGAAGGGCACATTTAAATGTGAGCATTGTGCACAATGTTACAACATTATTGACACTGAAAAAATTTTTTTAGAAAGTACACAAAGGTGGATTATTAGTAATGATTATTTTAATTGTGAGACTAAGGGAGTGGTTTATTTAGGTTTATTCTCAGAATGTAATTCTATGTGGGGAAAACGGAGAGAATATTAAAAAGGAGGGTTTATGACCATAAATATGATATTTACATAAAAAAAAAACAAATGCTTTATACAAACATACCACTGTCTGTCCCAATGCCAAATTCCATTTTATGGTCCTAGAACAAGTTAAGAAAGATGTGAGGGGTGGGTTGTGGGAAGAGAATTTGGAATTTAGAGAGCTATGGTGGCAAATTTCCCTTGATGCCATTACCCCCCCCCCAGGTCTTAATGAATTCATTTCTATTGTACCACTTTTAAAATTAAAAGCAGGAAAATTATAAATTTTTAATATGCAATTTATAATATAACCAGTAGATGGCAGGCTATTCCTATTTAATCATTTTTAAGAGATTTTATTCATATATGGCATTTTATCTACTTATTTATGATGAAATAGATTTTCTTACTTAAAAGTGTTATTATAAACCACAAATTGATTTTTACATCATTTTTTTTTTAGTTAATGGAAGGTTTCAGATAATAATTTATGCATGTTTTTATATCGAATGTTCATTGATTTAACAGAGACTATTTTGAAATTTAGTAATTTTTTTTTAATTTATGAATTTGTGTGATTGGTTAACTTGTTATTCAATTAATGTATAAAAGGCTCAGTATTTTAGTCAGAGGTTATCTGAAGAAGTCAGTGTATTAGGACGAAAACGCAGTTTTATCTAAAGGCGTTAATGTTGATGTGTTTGACGTGATTCTTGTGGATTATTAAATTAATCAACTTTTATCCAGTTGTCTCCAGCAGTTTGTGGCACTTTTTTGTTTTTTTAGATGGAATTATAAGTTATTCCCTTCCTCAGCCATCTCAATTTTCCATAAAGCCTTAAATGTAACTCAAACTGATAATTTACTTCCTCCCTCTTGGAAATATTCCCTAATCACTCTATTTTAAAAGAAAATAAAGATCCAAAACAATGTAGTTCCTATAGAAACAATTTCCTTGCTAAATAATGACTACAAGATATTTGTATCCATTCTTGTAAATAGAATTAAAAAATCCTTAACTCATATTATAAATTCTGATCAGTCTGGTTTTATTTACAATAGGCACACTTACGATATTTTAAGAATACTGTCCCTTATCGACATTTTAAATAGGGACAATCAAGTTCTTCTAATAGCCCTTGATATTGAAATAGCTTTTGATACACTGAAATGGGGTTATCTCTTCAAAGCTTTAGAAATCTTTGATATTCCATCTCATTTCATTACTTTGATAAAAAATCTATATAAAAATAATCTTGCGTATGTAAAACTAGGCCCTTTTACTTCAGAACCCATTAAAATACTCAAAGGTACAAAGCAAGGCTGTCCTTTGTCGCCCATTTTATTTGCTCTTGCAATAGAATTATCTGCTATTACATTATGCCAAAACACAAAAATTAAAGGTATAGACATTTATGATCAATTTAATTCCAAAATCATGCTCTTTGCGGATGATATACTTTTAAAACTGAGTGTCTCACAAAAATCTCTTAAAGAGTTAAATCTTCAGACTAAAAGGTTCTCTGATAGCTCAGGTTTACGTATACGTGAATTTAAATATAATTATATGCATTTAAATAAAAAACAACATTATTTCATAACTCCAGTCCATTTAATAGGAAAACAGGTCTCTTCTACAAATTATCTAGGAATTGTTATTGATGACAATATTAATAACACTCTATCTACAAACAATAAAAAAATCTTAAATACCATAAAACTACTCACTGACAAATGGAATAAATTATTCCTAAAGTTTGAGGATAGACTTCAATTAATAAAGATGGTATTATTACCAAAAATAAACTATATAGCTCAAGCCATTCCAATGCTACCTAATAAAAAACTATTACAAGACATAAATAAAATTATTTTAAATTTTCTCTGGTTCCCTAAACGAAACAGAATAGCATATGCTCACCATATTAGACCCTGGGAAATGGGAGGAATTAATTTTCCAGACTTAGAGACACATATTAAGGCTTCTATATCCAAAATAGTTTTCAAACGGATAGACCCAAAAATTTCATCAGCTTGGAAATCCCTTCATATTTCTATTTTTTAAATGAGAATAAACTCACACAAAATACTCTTTCAAATGATCAAATAAATATATTTTGAAAAATATTATGTCGTAATTTACAATTTAATGTTTCAAAACCCACCAACTCAGTCTTCATAAACTACATCTACAACTTATTTAGATCTTTCATAAACTCAAACTTAGACATTAAATTATGGTGGGAACTTCCTTTCAAAATAACTAAAAATTTCCCAACAAATTACATGAAAAACATTATAAATAATTGGGAACTAAAAAATGTTACTTGTTGGCAAGATTGTATTAGGAACTCATCAGTCTTAAACATACAACAAATAATGAACACCTTTGATATTCCAAATTCAGATTGGCTTATACTTCAAAGCATTTTATTTCATGCTCAAGAGTTATACAGAATAATCAATAATTCCTCCTCTAGTTCTGAACCAGAATTAATTTCTATTATCCAAGAAATGGTTTATAATAATCATAATTGGTCTAATTTAATTTCATTGCTCTATAAAAACTTAATAATTTACAAAGTTAATCCAAAACAAAACTTCTGGAACTTTATTACTAAAGGTCATCAGATTAACCTCTCCTCTGAAAACAAAATTAATTTATTGTATTCTATTAAATTAACTTTCCATCTACAAGCTTGGAATACTTTTTCATGGAAATTCTTATACAGTGTGTTTTACACCCCCAATAGGATAGCTAAAATGGACTCTTCTAAACAATTGTTTTGTTGGAGATATTCTCAGAATTGTAATGCTGATTGGATTCATATATTTTTTGAGTGTATCAAAATTAAAAAATTCTGGGAGGAGATTGGAAATTTCCTTCAATCTATTTTTTCAGATTCCTTCATACTAACTAAATCCATGATTTTTCTGAATGTAACTGAAACAAATGTTATGAGCAAAAATAATTTGTATCTACTATTGACTATACTAGCAATTGCTAGAAAATGTATTACAAGAAAATGAAAAACTTCACCTGAACCCAACTTTCAACAATTTATGACTCTACTAGAAGAAACAATACATATGGAAACAAAGGTAAAAGAAACAAGAATCTTCCCTAATAAATGGATCAACAATCCTTGAAAGAAAGTTTTTTCTCTCATTGAGACATTAAAGATCTCCACATCTTCCTAGTACTTGGAGAAATTACAATGATTTTTTTTATTATGTGTAACTACCTCTCTCTAACTCTAAGTTATTCCCATTTTTTTCATATAGGCCATATGTACATATTGTATATAGTTTGTCTTTGTTTCATTTGTATTCTAGTACAAATTATGTTTTGTCTTTTTGAAAATCAATAAAATATTTGGGAAAAAAAGACAATACATAAAACTTCTCAGCACAGACATTATGCCTCCTGTTGCACTGAAACTGAAACATAATGTCTTTTATTTGCGTGGCCATAAAGTAATTTAATTTCAGCTATTTTTCTGAAGTTAATCTCCTGTATTCCAGTTTTCACTGTTAAAATATATATTTAAACAGTTACAATAGTGCGGGTACATTTCTGTTCTATTCCAGTAGGGCATGCTGCAGTTATAGGTTCATAGGTTGGTACTAGGCTATCGGCCCTAGGGCCTATACAGGCCTAGCCACAACAATTCACTGGCTATTTCTTCTCTCTATATTTACTTCCCCAGTCCACCGTCTAGCAGGGCAACTGACGTGATCCCTGAGGTGAATTTCCTATCTCCCATCCAATTGTCAAGGTTCCTTTTGAAGACGCACTCTGCTTAACATGTATAGGCAGACTATTCCAGAGTACAGGGCATCTCTAAGTCAGGAACCTATCCCTCCAACATGTTTTGTTCATTGTGATGACCAGGTTTAGATCCCTGGAGCGTGTGGCTCTGAGGGATTGGGATTTCTGTAAGTGTAGCATGTCCAACAGATCTGGGTTTGACATGGCCCTGTATGTTAAGCAGAGATCGCCTTTGAGTAGGCGATATGCAACAGAGTATAGCTGGAGTATTTTTATACTGTCAGCATAGGGCATCTGTTTTAGACCTGTGATTCTTTTAGTGAGGTATTTCTGTGGCCTTTCCAGCTGTCGCAGGTGTCTTGTGAGGTTCATACCAAATGGGGTGTTGCACTCAATCATGGGTCTAATGAGGGATGAGTACAATGGGACAATGGCCTCCTTTTTTCTGGATGAAAAGCCCTTAGTGATGAGGTGTGCCACATAGAAGGATTTCCTGACTGTTGAGGCGACGTGGTTATCGAAGGTGAGACCACTGTCCACCTGTGTCCCTAAGTCCCTTAACACACTTTCTGTGTTTAGTGTACTGCCATTTATGCGGTAATTCATAGATACATGTTTTTTCTTAAAGGGGATAACTATACATTTCTTGGCATTGAGTTTGAGCCCATGGCTCTGGCACCAAGCACCTGTTTCTGTAAGGCCCTTTTGTAGAACATCCACATCATTTGGGGAATCAATAATGGCTCCCAGTTTGCAGTCATCTGCAAACTTTGTTAGCCAGAGTCTCTTATTGTTGGCCTGTACTTCAGAGAAGAAATTGCCAAACAAGAGCGGTCCCAGGACTGAACCCTGAGGTACTCTACTTGTCACTTGTCTGGAGCTGGATTTGGAATCGGCTACTTTTACAGTGTGATTTCTGTCAGTAAGCCAGTTGGCAACCCATCAAGTGACATAAGGATTAATCCCCAGCTTAGTACGTTTATCTATGATTCCAGAGTGGGGGATGGTGTCAAAGGCCTTGGCAAGGTCCAGATAGGCTGTGTGGACTGCCTTACCCTCATCCACGGCTCTGGAGACTGATTCGAAGAAGTCAATCAGGTTGAAGAGACACGATCGGCCCTTCATGAAACCAAACTGGGTGGGGTCCAGTGTTTGAAGGTTGCCAATGTCTTTGTTTACAAGTTCCATGATAATGTGCTCCATGGCTTTGCAGATCAGGCTTGTTAGACTGATAGGACAATAATTCCCAGGATCCAAGGTAGATCCCCCTTGTGGAGTGGGATAATTGTAGGTGTGCGCCACTCATTGGGCATGAAGCCTGAGGTGAGGCTATGATTAAACATGACACTTAGGTGAGGTGCCCGGTTCATTTTGTAGTTCATGTAGTAGACAGCCTGGGATGGCGTCTAGTCCCATGGATGCTGTATTCCTAGCTTTGGAGAGTGCGTTTTTTACCTGTGTGGCCATGATTACTGGAATTTGGCAATCTTTTGGTACTGGAATGTGCCCTTTAGGGGGTTAGAGGGGGATGAAGTTGGCACTGAATCGATCTGCCAGGATACTGGCAATATCCTTGGGATCAGTATATTTAATGCCATTCTGTTGCAGCTCAGAGTAGATCTGAGCATTGCCACTTAGATTCTTGACATAACTACAGAATGCCTTGTGATTTTCCTTGGAATCTTTGGCAATTTTATTTTCGTAACTAGCTTTGGAGGATTTTATGAGGGATCTCAGCTTCTTACTGAGGCTGGTAAGGGAGTTTTTTGCATCCTGGGGTTTTCCTCTTTTCTACAACAGTTTCTTCCTTCTGTTATATGGTCTGTTTATGGCAGGAGACCACCACATTGGCTTTCTTTTTTTTTTGGAGGTCAGCATCTTGGTTCTATATGGAATGGCACAATTCATGCACAAGTGGATGTGGTCGTACAGTGCCTTAGTGTAGGATTCCGCAGTCAAACTTTCAGTTCCCGTCTGCATGGGTGTCATGAAGTTTGTCACTTCTGACTTTAGTAGCATCAAGTTGGCTTTGGAGCTTTTTATGGAGGTTCCCCTACTGGGGGTGGTGAGGGTGGGATGTGGACGTCAAGGGTGATTAGCTTATGGTCAGACCTGACAAACGAGGGGATGACCACTGGTGTGCAGCATCTATCTCCCATGTTGGTAATGACCAGGTCAAGGATATTTGAGCCCCTGATGGGACTATGGATTAGTTGATCCAGAGCAGTGGAATTTATGAATTCCAAGAACCGTTGGGCAAAGGTGCTGGTACTGGAGTAGTTTTCCCAATTAATGGCAGGGTAGTTGAAATCACCCAGTATTAGGGTGTTTGGTTGTATCTTAATATTTTCCAGTATGTTTAGAAAGATGTAGTGAGAATCTTGGGGCATGGTGGGGGATCTGTAGCAAGCTACAATCTGGATTGCAAGTCTTACCTAGTGTTAGTTGCACCTGCAGAATTTCAGATGCATTGTGTTGGGCAACTAGCCTGGAGGTGTGAATATCCTTAGTGAATATGGACACTCCTCCACCTTTAGTGTTTTGGTCCTGGTTTGGTGGCCGAAAAGTGTGGTAAGAGTTGTGGCCTGGTATTGCAGGGGTGCTCTCTAGAGCCTTGAACCAAGTCTCAGTTACTGCACAGATATCGATGTTCTCCATTTTTAGGAGTGCCTCAAGAGAGTGCATTTTGGGGTTTAGACTTCTAGCATTGAGTAGCATTACCTTCAGATTTTGCATGCTTATATCCATTATGGTGGTGGTTTTTACCTTTAAGCCTTGCCTAAAAAAGGCACTATAGGGCTGGCAAGAGTCTTAGCCAGTAACGTGAATCCCAGGGGCAACAGGTGCAGACCATCTCTGGCAAAGCATCGTGGTTTGTCGATCATGTCGTCCCAGGCAGACAGATAGTGGATCCCCTTTGAATGACACCAGAAACTTAGACAATTGTTGAAGTCAGTCATATTGTCCTTATACTGTGGTGTCATTCTGGGAGAAGGCAGGATGCTGCTCAGGGCTAGGGTTATGCCTGCCTGGGCCACATGATCTGAGAGCTCTTCCATGTCTCTCTTCATGTAGTCCAGGGAGGTACATCTCAAGTCATTCAACTCCAACATGGACAATGACAGAGTCATATTTGTACTTGTTGTGCAGTGACTTGAGTGCATGCGTTATGTGGTTTTAAGTGCTTTGCAAAAACCTTTTCACCATACACTTCTATAAAAGCAGTTTGATATATACCTGACATACAGTTCTAACACATTTATAACACAAGTATCTTATACGAATCATGTTGATATTCACAAATGACATATAATCATTTACAAAATTCCACATAGCTAGACTAGCAGTACCTCCTTTGTTATAATCAGGAATGGGTCAAAATCCCCAGCTACTATGAGCCCTGGGTGGCCTCAAGGAAGGATATGCCAGAGCACAGAGGAACCAAAGGAAGCCCTGTTCCTAAATACCAAAGCCAACTTGTGGTGCGAAACAAAGGTGTGGGTTTTAGACCAAGTAGCAGCCTCACAAATCTCATCCAAAGAAAGTTTAGCCAAGAAGGCCGAAGACATAGCCGCAAACCTAGTAGAGTGTGCCTTAACTGGTCTAGATAGCTCCACATGCCTGCTATCATAGATGTAGGAAATGCAGCTAGCAATCCTTCTGGAGAAAGTTACTTTAGAAACTGCCAAACCCTTTTTATTTTGAGAAAAAGATACAAAGAGCTGGTAAGACTTCCAAAATCCCTCAGTTCTTTTCAGATAGAAACGTAATTGTCACATCTAAACAATGCAAAACATATTCTCCTTTGTTAGAGTAATTAGGGAAGAAAACCAGTAGTTGTATTGATCGATTGAGGTTAGCCTCCAAAGCCACATTCGGAATAAACAAAAGGATATGTTCTAAGGGACACCCTGTCCTTGTGGAAGACCATAAATGAAGCTTTAATGCTTACAGCCTGCAGTTCAGACACTCTCTTGGCAGAGGCAATGGCCACTAAAAATGCAGTCTTCCAAGACAGGAACTTAATATCACAAGAAGCAGCATGTTCAAAGGGCTTCTGTGTCAAAGACTGCAGCACCAAGGTCAAATCCCATGGCAGGGAAGGAGCTCTGATAGGCCGTCTAAGAAGAAAAGCTCCTTTGAGAAAGCCTTTGCACAGTTTAGAAGAAAAGGTAGGCTCCTCATTCAAATGAAAATTAGAAATGGCCACCAAATGGAGCTTAATTGCAGAGAAGCTCACCCCATCCTGAAAAAGAGAAGACAGGAACAGCAAAAAGTCAGGAACCGGGGCTGTAAAAGGATCCAAATTGCACTATCTGGACCAAATAGAAAACCTTTTCCATTTACTGGAATATACCTTCTTCGTAAGATGACTCCTGGGATGCCAAGATGATGCACCTCACTGGGGAAGGAAGCCTGGACTGCGAAAATATTACTGTAACTGGAGAAACTATGTGGTTAGACAAAGAGTCTGGAGATTGGGAAGTGGAAGTCCCCGGGATGGGAAATGAGATCTGGAATGGGATCCAATATCTAGAGAGGGCACTTCAGATAAGATCGTAGAAGGGAGAACCACACCTGATGTGGCCTAAAGGGGGCAATAAGGATGAGAGGAGTCTTCAGCCAGCAAGCTTTCTGTAAGACCTTGGATATTAGAGGAGTAGGAGGGTAAGTATAGAGTAGTCCCAGTGGCCAATTGTGGGTCAGATCATTCCTGGGTGACTCCCCCGCTGGAGGGATCAGGACAAAGTAATTGCTGCATTTGTGGTTGATTGGGGAGGCAAAGAGATTGCAGCATGGCTGATCCCAACCACTGAATATCTGACTTGCCAATGATGGATTCAGGGACCACTCAAGGGAACTCAAGACAGACCTGCTGAGTTTGTCGGCCAGCACATTGGAACTGCCAGGAATGTGTGTTGCAAGAAGAAAGTGCCTGGAAGACATCACCCATTCTCCCACTGTCATGGCCTCTCTGCACAGAGGATAATACCATGTTCCCCCTTGCTTGTTGACATACCAGACCACTGCGATGCTGTCAGTCTGAAATGCAATGGTCCCTAGAGGGAGGCACTCCTGAAAGGCTTGCAAATTTAGAAAGACTGCTCTCATCTCCAGGACATTTATGTGCAATTTGGTCTCTGTGGGGGACCACGTGCCATGAACTGTCCTGCTTTGAAAATTCCCCACCCCCATGCCATCAGGGAGGCATCCATGGTGACCGTGGCCTTGGGAAGGGGAAGATAAAATGGTCTGCCTAGAATTAGGGTGGGGGGGCACCCAGGTAGAAGATAGGCCCACCTGAAGGTCTTCAGAAACATGGATTCCTCCAAAGACGGGGGTTGAGAAGACCAGCTGCCTCTTTAAGAATTTCAAGGGTGTCCCCAAAGGACACTTCTTCAGATGGATGTCTGGGGGACCCATCTCCCTCCTCAAAATCCTTGTCTTCTGTGAGGGACTTTCTGGGGGAGTCCAAGTGTCTCTTCTTATATGTTCTCTTCCATGGGGGTTCCCTTCACGTTGGGAGGACATGGGAAGAAAATGGAACCCCAAGTGGGGCAAGTGCCCATTTGAAGATGCTCACGGGAGGGCTGTCCCTGGAACCATGATGAGGCCTCGACACCCAAACCTGAGAGAGACTGGGGGGGACCTAGAGAAGAAGGAGAGGTGACTGCCAAAAGTACAGTTGTGCACACTTACCATAAATGTAGATGTTCTAGTGTATTCACTGTTGCAGTCATCACACCTGGGTTATCTGCTTGTAGGTAGCCCTCAGTTGGCCCAAATACCAGTGTCTTGGGATTTCTGCGTTGGATGCTGTTGCCTCTTCCATGATGTCAGGTCATCAGGGGTATAAAACATGCAGCTGATGCCATTACATCAGTTATTCTTGCCCCAGATGTCAGGAGCCCCCCCAAAAAGGAAGCAATTACATGGTGTGGAACACCTCCAGTAAAAAGTAAACACCATTGCCATAGGATATGGCCAAAAAGAGGATAGGTAGAAAATATAGAAAAAGTCAGGGGGGTGTAGGGAGGGTAACCAGGACTGCAACAGTGAATACACTCAAACATCTACATTGATGGTAAGTGTACACAACTGTACTGTGTTCTTCGTGTTTCACTGTTGCAGTCATCACACTTGGGTTGATGCCCAAAGCTGAGGAAGGGTGGAGGCAGTCAAGAAGTATTAGGGCTGGCTAGCAGGCCTTGTAAGACTGCTGTGGCAAATCCAGCTCTGGATTTAGAAAAGACAGGCAAGTGGTAATGCTTGGGGAAGGTGTGTACAGAACTCCAGGTTGCTGCTTCCAGGATGTCCCTGGTAGGGACTACCCTGAGAAATGCTGTAGAGGTAGCCCTAGTGGAATTAGTTCTGATCCCCTGTGGGGTAGGTTTTCCATGGTGTTTGTAGCAGAAATGGATGCGGTGTGCTATCCATTTGGAAATGGTTTGCTTTGAAATGGCCTTGCCCTCTGCCCCTGTAGCAAAGCTGATTAGCAGCTGGTCAGATTTTCTGAAAGGTTTAGTCCTGTCAAGGTAGAACCTGAGCTGTCTGTGCACGTCCAAGGAGTGCAGGATCCTTTCCCCTTTATTCTGAGGATTAGGGAAAAAGGTTGGTAAATGGATGGATTGGTTTAAAGCCACACTGGATACCACCTTGGGCATAAATGATGGGTTAGTCCTGAGGGAAACCGTGTCAGCATGGAAAATAATGAAGGGCTCCACAGCCATTAGTGCCTGAAACTCAGACACTCTTCTTGCTGAAGTGATGGCTAGAAGTAAGGCTGTTTTCCAAGAGAGGAATTTTAACTCTGCTGCAGCAGCAGGCTCAAAGGGGGAAAGTGTGAGTTTCTCTAGTACAAAATTAAGGTCCCAGGCAGGGGTGGGAGCTCTCCTCAGGGGCCTTAAATTGTTAGCGCCTCTCAAGAACTGTTTGATGAGAGGGTAAGAAAAGAGAGGTGGCTCAGTATTGGAATGAGCTGAGATGGCAGAGGCATGAATCTTAATTGATGAGAAGGATAGGCATCTGTGGAGCAGCTCTGCTTGCTAATCTAGGATTGAGGTAAGGTGAGCACAGCTGTGTCCTTTCCTTGAGACTGGCTCCAAGAACAACATCTTTTCCACTTTTCTGAAAAGGATTTCCTAGTACTAGGCCTTCTGGCCTGAAGGATGACATCCAGCACCTGTTTGCTGAGGGTTGCTGGTGGTGTATTCAGAGGATAAGCCAGGCTGCAAGGTTCAGGGTTTGCAGCTGTGGATGCAAAATCTGTTCCTCCTGCTGGGACAGCAGAGAGGGGGTCTGATGTAGGTACCAGGGTGGCAATGTTGTCAGACTGCAAAGGAGTGGGTACCAGTGCTGGCGTGGCCAGTCTGGGGCAATAAGAATTGTCCTTGGTCTGTCCTGTTTGATCTTGAGTAGTACTTGAGAGAGGAGGGGCAGAGGAGGAAAGGCATAAATTGAGAGGTTTTCCCATGTAAAGGATACGGCATCCACTTTCCACGCTTTGCTGTGAGGGTTTCTGGTGCAAAATTTGCTCAATTGAGGATTTTAGGGGGAGGCAAAGAGGTCCAACTCTGGTGTCCCCCACCTGTGGATTAGAAGTTTGATTGAGTTGGGTTCCAGTTTCCACTTGTGTGGGTCCAGCAGATTTCTGATTAAGTCGTCTGCCAGTGAATTTGTTTGCCTGGCAGGAATTGAGCTTGCCGGTGCCCTTGGTTGCTCATGGCTGTGTTCCACAGGGCCATGGCAAACCCACAGAGTGGGTAGGAATGAGTTCCCCCTGCGTGTTTATGTACCACATAACTGTGGTGTTGTCTGTCTTTATCAGGAGTTGTCCTGGAAGGATAAGGTATTTGAAGGCTGTCAGAGCATTCTGTACAGCTAACATTTCTTTTTGATTGATATGCAAGGGAATTTGTCCTGGGCTCCATTTACCTTGACTGCATTTGCCCGCCATGTGAGCCCCCCCATACATACTCTGATGCGTCTGTTGTCAGGGTTTGGGTGGCAAGGAGTTGAGTGAAAGGAAGTCCCTTGCTGTGATTGTATGCCTCTGCCCACCAAAGGAACTTTGCCCTTAGGCAAGGAATGATAGGAATCAGTTTCCATGTCCTGACAATGTTGACACCAGAGACTTTTTAAGTACCACTGAAGTTTCCTCATATGCAGTCTTGCATATGGAATTAGTAGAATGCATGAGGCCATGAACCCTAGGGCTTGCAGTATTTTTCTTGCAGATAGTTGGGTTTTGGTGGCCATTAGTTAGAATTAGTTTGTCAAATAAGCCTGTTTTTCTGGAGTGAGGAATGCTATGTAGGAAGTTGTGTTCAAGCTTGCTCCCAGGAGTACAATCTTTTGGCTGGGCACCAGTTGTGATTTCTTTTCGTTGATGGTGTACCACAGAGAAGTTAGGAGTCTCTTTAGAAATGCCAGGTGCTGAAGTAGCAATTCCTGACTGTCCGCCTGAATCAGGAAATCATTCCAAGTATAGGTAAATTTGAATATTTCTCTGCCTGCAGTATGCAATGGCTGGAGCCAGGCACTTTGTGAAAGCCCTGGGTGCAGTAGATAAGCCAAAGGGAAGTGCAGAGATAGTGCATAGAGCCTACCCTGAAACGTAGATATTTCCTGCAAGATTCCCTTATGGGGATGTGCAGATAAGCTTCTTTTAAGTCTAAAGTGACTAGCCAGGTGTCCTTGGCTAGCATAGGAGGAAGCTGTTGCAGTGTAAGCATTTTGAATTTTGGGACCACCAGGAAGGTGTTGAGAATTGCCAGATCCAGGATAGGGCGCCAAGAGCTCTCTTTTCTGGGCACCATGAACAGTCTGGAGTAGAAACCCTGTCCCCTGTGCTCTGTTGGAACAGACTGAATAGCCCTGATACTGAGAAGAGAAAGTACTTGCTTTTAAGCCTCTGCCCACTGGTTTGGTGGAAGGTCTGGCATCCTGCTTGGGGTTGGCAGTGAGTGGAAGTAGAATCTGTATCCCTGGGATACAAAGTTTAGGCCCCATCGGTCTTGGGTAATGGATATCCAGTTTTTTGCATGCAGGGTGAGTTTTCCTCCTAGGGGTGCAAGTACTTGGGCATGGCTGGGAAGGATGATAGACAAGTCATTGTGAACTTTTTCCATAAAGGGGTGGCTTACCACTCCCTATTTTTGAGGTAGGAGCACTCCTTTGTTTAGATCTCTGCATACCCTGAAACTGTAGTCTTGGTGGTCTGTTGCCCCTGGGTTTGGACTGAGAAGGCCTGGGAGGGACTGAAAAGGACCAGTTTTTAGAAGGCCAATGTCTACTGAATCTAGGTGGCTGCACCTGTAAGAAATCTTTAACAGTTTGCATAGATTTAGCTTTTTCCTCCATCTTTTTAAGAACTTCTTCTGCTTTTCGGCCAAACAAACGTTCTTTGTTTAATGGAGCATCTATTAATTTTTCTTTGACATGGTCTGGCAAGATTTGTTCCTTCAGCCAAGCATGCCTTCTCAGTACAGACCCAGTGACGGCAGCCTTGCAAGATGCTTCAAAGGCATCAAAGCCACACTGCAAAGTATGTTTACTAACTTGGTTTGCAGAATGCATTAACTCTTTTAAATCTTTGTTTTCTGTACAATCTGGAAGCAACAACATTTTTTGTTTAATTAGTCCCATAATATGCTGCTGGTACTTCAACATGTGAAACTGGGAATTCAAGGCCATGATGGCAAGAGTTGTAGAGGTATATACCTTCTTACCCCATCTGTCTAAAGTTCCAGAATCCCTGTCCGAAGGGGTAGGGTTTTTAGCTGTAGTAGCTTTAATGCCTTTAGATCCCTGGGAAATGGTCTCTGGAAGCGCTGCTGGATTCTTAAAGAGAAATTTGTGAGATTCAGGTACTCTGTAGTACCTGTCAGGCTTTCTAGGAGCTGGTGGTAAAGTATCAGGAGTAAGACTGGATTCCATGAAGACATCATCTACAATATCCAGGACAGGGGGTATAGCTAGAGGCCTGTGCTGAGGCAAGTCTAAACATTCTCTGAGTCTCTTTTTGGATTGAGGGTAGTCCTGGCATTCCCAGCGGAAATGCTCTCTTAAGGTATGCAAGGTTTCACCAAAAGAAAAATCCTCTGGAGGGGAGGCAGAGGGAATGGAATCCTCTGCATCTGAATCCTCATAGGTAGATAAGGGTAAGTCCTGGTAATCAGAGGGATCAGAGTCATCAGAGTCATGGTCTGTAGAAACAGAAGGAAAATCAATTTTTTGTCTTTTAGAGGGGGAGGCTGGCATCCCCTAATTACGGTTATAAGGTCTTCAGCCATTCTAAGCATTTGATTCTGTGGCATGGGAGCTTGAGCATGCGCTTTGGTTGTCAGTTTTCTAGGCGTAGTGCAAACTCTGGGTCTGAGAAACTCAGTAGTTTTAGTCAAAAACAAAGTTGTCGGTTTAATACGGACATCGGAAAGTCAGAATACACCCTCAGAAGCCGGTGCCTGCACAGCAGCACCAGACCCATCCAAGGTAGAGACATCTGCAGGTTCCATAGTCGAAGAAGCATCTTGCGGCATACCGGACTCCGAATGGGTCTTAGCAGAGGCCTGCAAATCTGTAGTAGCGGGTATCAGGGGCTGCGAAGGCACCTCACTGAGTACCAGTGGACTGGCGACTAGCTTAATGGAAGCATCATCGGCAGTTTTGGACCTATGCAGTCTGTCTCTGTCTTTATCCTTACGTTTTTTCGGAAGATCGGTAGTCGGATGGCTTATCAAAGCCATTTTGGAATACGGAGAATGAGAGCGAAAGAATTTAGCGACAAAGACAGCCCAACAATAAATAGTTTGGGTGTTAAACAAGGCACAAAACCGACAGCGAGGAGCATTGTGGTCTGGGCCTAAACAGGTGACGCAGTAAGAATGAAAATCTCTGTGAGGTATTTGCTTTCCACAGGCAAGACAACTGTTAACTTTTTCTGACATCAGTTAGAGCATGAAAAAAGGATCCCCAATGGGGTACTTAGCTTTAGAAGACTTCAGGTTTGAAATTTCAGGTGACGGCTGACCGGCACTTGCAAACTGCTTCTGCTTCGGGCTCCCACGTGGCAAGAAAAGCTCATGTAATGGCGTCGGCTGCATATTTTATACCCCTGATGACCTGACGTCATGGCAGAGGCGACAGCATCCGACGCAGAAATGCCAAGACTCTGGTATTCGGGCCAACTGAGGGCTACCTGCAGGCAGATAACCCAAGTGTGATG
Source organism: Protopterus annectens (assembly GCF_019279795.1). Taxonomy (NCBI): domain Eukaryota; kingdom Metazoa; phylum Chordata; order Ceratodontiformes; family Protopteridae; genus Protopterus; species Protopterus annectens. The sequence goes on from NC_056726.1 coordinate 1,249,342,796, forward strand.
ACTGCAACAGTGAAACACGAAGAACATCTGGAGAAAGTCCTCTCTACTGCCTGGAAAGGCCGATGGGCTGGATGAAGCACCCCTCTCCTACCTTGTTACTGGAGCCACCCAGGGGGAAGGGACCCTGATCCAGCCTCGAAGCCCCCCAACGATATCAGCCCAGAGCTGGGAACAGTCGGAAAATTCCAGACCCGACCCCACTCCCAGGGAGCCAACACCAACTTCTCTGGGACAAGGTGCCATTTATTCTGAGGACAGCAGAACAGAGCCAGCTAGGGACCCTGACAGTGTCCACAAATGAGGAATACCAGACACCATTGGCCTCTCACTAGGAATACTCTGGTCCTCATGTTCCTAAACCAAATGGATTGGAAGAGCAGAGTGGAGTCCTGTAGATGGTGAAGGTCCCCTGAGCAAGGAGAGTGGAGTCCTGTAGATGAGGAAGGTGTCCTGGGCATCTGAGCTGGGGATGACAACAAGCCCAACTTGATTTGGGCTTTCAAGAAACTCCTCATTATCCTGTCTATATCCGAGGGTAGTAAACTTCTGGAGGACCTGGACGAGACTGATCAGTGTCTTGATCTTGCAGAGAATCCTGCCCTGGACTCCATAGCCCTATAGTCCTTGGGAGGGGGATCCACTCCGACAGGATGGATCTGACATCCTGGAAGGCCAAGAGGGTGAGCCTTCAATTATAATGGGATCCAATGGAACTGTCAGATCCGACAGCCTAGATGTACCAGAGGGGTTGGACTGCTTGTCGGTCAGATCCAACAAGCTACTCAGATCTGGGGACGGCTTGCGCCTGCTCAGATCCAAAGGTCTCCACTCCGAAAAGGTCTTAGATCCAAGAGTCTGATCCAAGGCTCTTGGAACAGTAAGTCTCAGATCCAAAGCCGAAGAGGCTGAGCTCAGATCCGCGGATCTACAATCAGGGAGCCTCAGCTTTTTTGAACAGGACCCCCCCCCCCCCGAGGGAAGAGGAGGCCTCTTTTTAGGTTCCTGAGGGGGCTTGGAAGGGGAGTGTGACGGCAGAGGACCCCCTAAGCCAAGCTCTTCAAAAAAAGTTTGTTGCGGTGCTCCACAAGTGCCCTGGGGTTGAATGTGGCACAAATGTCACATTCAACTTCTAGGTGCACCACCCCTAAGCAATAAAGACACTCCTCGTGCGAGTCAGAACATGGCATCTTCCGAATGCACGAGGAGCACCTTTTGAATCCAGAGGGTGTATCAGACATGATAAACAGCACACAGAAAACACACACACAAAAAAAAACACAGAAGCACCCACAAGAGAAACACAAGCCAAAAACATATCTCCCCCCTTTAAACTTAGGAATTAACTGAAAAAAACTATTTTCTTTTTAAAGCAAAGAAAGGGCAGGAAAGGAACACAATGGGGGAAGGGGAAAACACCAAATGGCTAGATTAATGCACGGGTTAGGGGAGGAAACTACTCTAAACAACTTTAACTATCCTAAAATAAGTAAATAATCACTACTGGATAACTAACTTTAAACTAGAAAAAAAAACAAAAGAAAAACAATTACCCGACTAGCTTGAGCTCAAAGACCACGTCCAAAGCGTTTCAGCGGCAAGCGAGATCTGGAGGTTGGAGGTCAGCAGGGGATTATGGGAAGGGGGATGAGCTTGAGCTCTGGATCTGTCTATTAGTTGCCAGCTCAGATCCCAGGTCAGATCCAAGTCCCATTTGTGATAAAAAATGACACAGATAGCATCAGATACAAACTTTGCATTTCAAGGGAAGAAAAATATATTTTATTTAAATTTTACTTAAATATTTTAAGTTGCACTTAAAGTGACCTGTGTTGTAATACTTATTTGCACTTTTCTCCTTTTTCGATGCTTTAACCAAAAAAGTTATCTGCATGCAATTTTTTAGTTTGTTCTGTGACCTTAGTTTTGTAGTTTCATTTGCAGTTGCAGGAAGATAGATATTACTGCAAGATCTTGGCAACATTTGTATATTATACTGCACTTGCTTAAAGTTGCATTCATGTGCTTTTCTGTTTATTTTGCTACTGTTTGCACCTCTGTTCTCTGCATTTCCCAAGTGCCCACTCAAACATTAAACTAATGTTTCTGAAATTCTAACCTACCTGGGGTTATTGACCTGCAGCTCAAAGTCACAGGAACAGAGCTACAATATTAGCTTTATTTGATTGGATTCCTACAGCTAGTCTGCTTTTTACAGCTTAATGTTTCCCCATATCTCCCATCCTTAACCATCCCATACTTTTCTTGTTGTGGTTTTAAAAGGCATTGTGTCTAGCTTCTGCCTCTTATGGTAGTCAGACTTTTAAAGTCCTCCCTCCCCATCTTTCATTGCTATTGCCTGTTGTGTATTCTATTTAAGTACTTTTCCCACCCATTGTTTTCCATATCTTGATGATTGGATGGGAAATAGGAAATTCACCCCGGGGATCACCTCTGTGACTCTGCTCGACAGTGGCACAGGAAAATAATTTTCTTGGGTGGCAAAAGCCAGGGTACCTTTTTGGCTGGGCTTGTATAGGCCCCAGGGCCGATAGCCTAGTACCTACCTATGAACCTATGAACCTATATATCCATAATACTGAGTGCATACCCATCTAGTCAGTACTGCACCACAGATCATCCCCTGCTCATTTTCCCAGACCTCTAATTTTCTTGGGACCCTTACCACTCTCACAGGGTCCTGAATTAATCTTGCTCCATTCTTGGTGGATATATTTATTTTATTATTTTGCACTCCAGTTAACTGTTTTAGAGTGCTGCTATATTATTTTTGCTTTATTTGTTGATTTTGCACTTTAAATAATTTTAGAAGTCCTAAATACTTGAAACTGCCTTGTTCAGGCAGTTTAAGTTGTTTTGTGCTAGCATAACAAAGTCAAGCAATCGTTTTGGTGATTTTACATTAAGAGGACTGGGATATTCCATCTAGAGGCAACAGGTGGTAGCCTGGTCTATCGGAGTTTAGAAACACACAAGAAAGCTGTTGTGTGTAGTGGTTTTATTGGCCAGAGCACTTATTTCCTGTGTTTTAAGTGCCTGTGTAAGTTTGGCACGTTTGCAGCCCCACTGTTCATTGCACAGCAGTGGTTAGTGGTACCCTGTATAGACACAGACAGTTAGACACCACATTTTCTCTATAAAACCATCTCTGAAACTGTATCAGTAACTCGGTGATTGTACAGCAGCTACTTTGCTCGTTGAGGAGCACTGCCTATTGAATTCAGTATTATATACCCTCATCTAGTCTCTAGTCCCCAAAGCACCCTTAGTCAACCATTAACCCCTCATGCACTGCACCTTAGTAGCTCACCCAATAATTGACCAGACATCAAGGATATGCACTTTCACAACTTCTCTGCAGTCAGTTTGATGGATATATGGATACTGAAACAATGCTACAACTCATTTAATCCTCAAAGAAACAAATACAGAATGTGACACATGTATTTACACATTTCCGGAGTCAAAACTCTTGTGTACAAACAATTACAATAACAAACTGGTCGTCAAAGACACACATGCTATACCCACTACACATAGTTCACACCCCACACATATAGATTTACTTATGCTGAGGCATTTAACTGCAATCTTCCCAAACTCCAAAGACCTCTCAGACATTCCACCTGCAAAAACAATTCTCAGCAAACTTGAACGCACTCGACAGAAACAACATCTAACACTGCACATACAGCCACACCCAGTGAAGATTAAACTACCAAGCCCATAAAGCAAGCCAATACACTACCCATGATTCAAGTCATAGGGGACTACATTGTGCAGCATACTGATAACCCACTCATCAGGTTGCACAGGAAGAAAATAACAGTCAGCTGTCTATCAGGGGTCACAGTGTGCCAAGTTATGCAGGCACTCAAATCGTTGCACCACAGTTACCAGTACGATTCAGTCACAGTCAATGTAGGTGTAATTGGCCTGAGACGTACATCCCTAGACTATATAAAGAAAGATTACAGAGTTCTCAGGCTGTGTGTTCATAGGTTCATAGGTTAGTACTAAGCTAACTGCCCTTGCGAGCCATTTTAAGCTTAGCTAATTATCCCTTGTGAGACTCAAACCCTGCACCTTGTGTTTGCAAGGCAAACACCTTAACCATTAGGCCACCCTCCCAACCCTAGCATAGACCAGCATTTTACCTTCCCCACTGATAATGCCACAATATTAACAGATGATTGACTGTAGTAATTGGCTTAGTTTGTGGTGTCATTCTAAGATGGATACAATATTTGCCAGTATAGGAGGACATTGTTAACAAACCACGTTGCTTCGGCAAGGATGGTCTGCACTTGTTACCTCTAGGCTTTTGAACACTGGCTAAAATTTTGTCCCCCCAATAAAGCCTTTTTTAGGCAATGTCAAGTTGGCACACCTTCCAACATTGCAAAATCTATCCAAGGAAATCTAAAGGTGTTCTTCACAAAGCCAGAAGCCTAAACAAGAAGATCCACTCCCTCCAAGCTCTCCTAACCTTGGAGAATGCAGACATCTGTGAAATTGCTGAGACAAGATTTAAAGCCACAGAGTGTACCCTGGCAGTGCAAGGCTTCAGTAGCTTCCAAACATTTAGACCAGTGACTAAAGGAGGAGGTGTCTCGAGGTGTCTCGAGCTGCATCAATAACAAACATACCTCTAGGTTGGTTAAACAGGATGACATATTAGAGTTTCACCACATCCAGATTACCACAGACAAAGTCCATATCATATCCTAGCAAGCTACAGATCACCCTTATGTCCCATGAAACCCATAGCTGAAACTTAGACCAATTAGAAACACTCAGCATAAAACCAAATACCATACTCATGAAGGACTTTACTTACCCCTCTATAAACTGAAAATCAGACAATCCCAAATTTGCAGACAGAGTCCTAGACTTTGTAAAGGGCAAACACCATGGGCCACTTAATACAGACTTCTACTAGATGTACAAATGTACTGGACTTGGTATTTACAAATATGACAGATTGCTAACCTCCCCTCCATTGTCACGTCCTCTCTGAGAAGGTGTGACCACAAAGCAGTCTCCTTTGAAATAAAAAACAATTCTGCAACCCCAGCAAACCTTGTAAATGTTAGAAACAATTCCAAGATAACCTACCTTTTATTAAGTGAAGTGTCAAGCCCCTCTAAACCCATACAACACAGCAGCCTATGTGGAATTATTCAGAGAAGCTCTGTACATCCATGTCAATGACTGCACAGAGACTGCTGTGACTACCAGAAGTAAGCTGAAAATGTACTCCAAAAAACGCTAGTGGAATCCAAAATTAAACAGGTTGTTTAACAAAAGAAAAAAAAGTCATAGCTAAAATTAGGAAGTGCAATACCAAATAAGATAAAAAAACTCTCTTCAAACTGAATAGAAAATTAAGAGGACAAATCAAGTCCAACAAAGCAAATTTTGAGGTAACGATAGTGTCCCGGGCCAAGAACAACCATAAGGTCTTCTTTAACTATGTCTGAAACCTCAAAGGCAGCACACAACAGTGTGCCAAACTGCTGGCAAATGGATCCATGCTCACAGAATGGGGAGATATAGCAAATCATCTGAATGACAAATTCAACTATAACTTGCACATGCAACAACTGGAACGTCCACAGAGGTTTTTCACAAAAGAATACAAGGCATAAACACAATGTCCTATGCAGATCACCTCAAAGCCATATCTCTACACTCTGTTTCTTACAGACTGCTGAGAAGCAATTTATGCTTGGCATACAAGGCATCCTTGGATCCCAGTCTGATGGACCTTTTGTTTATCCACAAAACAAACAGCACCAGAACTACTAGATCTAAGAATTTAAACTTTGCTTGTGACTTACCTGTCCCTCTCACATGTCCTACTTATCTCAGAACCCCCCCCTTCTCTAACAGTCTTCCCATTCATATGAACAAGTGGATGGGAAATCAGAAATTCACCCCCCAGTCTGACACCTATGTTTCTGATGGGCAGAGGTACACGTTAAATAATTGCTTAACAGGAACCCTTTAAAACAACCTCTACAGCACAATAATTTGGGGAATACATTTGGGTTGCATGGCTGGGCTTAAAAAATGCCCCAGTGGTCATTAGCCTAATATACAACTATGACCCTATTAATACTGATTTATTATCTTGCTGATCTGGATAATACTGCAGTTGTGTACTGAAAGCACATTACTTCTTGTATTATATTTAAGTATGAATTACTTCTGGTTTTATACTTAAAAAATAATACAAAAAAGTTATTATCTAAAACATTTCTTTCAGTAATGTTACCTTTTTTCACAACCATCTTTGCATACTCACGAGCAATCTCAGTTCAGCTTACTAGGTATCTTTTCTAAATCTCAGTTCAGCTTACTAGGTGTCTTTACTGTTGTGACTGGTTGTAAGCAATCTTCTTTTCAGCTAAATAAAGGTAGAGGATGTTTACTTACCTATAACAGAGGTTTGTGCAAATCTCTCCTACATGTTTACATTTATTAATCAGCAAAGCACATAATTTGTTATACTTGTACTGAATTCCTGGGTTTATTTTTGTATACATCTTTACTGTATCCCCTTATATGCCTACATCTATTAAGCAGCAAAGCATGCATTTTCATGAAGTATTTGTACCAAATCCATCTGTAATACTAAATATTTCTTGTTTTCTGCAAGTTGAACGTGAAGGATACCATGACTTCCTTCAAAGTGTTACATTATCAGGTCTGTGTACAGCTCTTTGAAGGATAGGTACTTTCCTAAACCTTTGCATATATTTTCATTGAAGTTTCTGCTTTGCAATATGCCTTGTACACTTACAGTTTTAAATAATATCATGTGAAGTTACTGTAAGCAACACACTTTAAATTTCCCAAAAGAGACAAGCTGTGCAAGATTTTTTTTAAAGGAATATTTATACATTTTGTGTTATGGCAAATAAAAGTCAGTTACTAGATTATTACTTTGTAGTTTGCTTATCAATATTGTTTGCTTCTGTGCCTTAATGGTTTAACCCTTACTTGCACAATTAACATTAATGCTATGTAATACTCATTTTTGAAAGCATGCCTTTGCTGGTAGTGCAACACTTAGTACTACTATTTTTTTTTATTTTAACTTCAATTTATAAATAACTCCAACAGCTGTTGTCACCTAGCTTTAACCAAAATTACTAAGTGGTATAAGGTTATAAGGTGTGTCACAGTATCCAAAGATGGGCATGGATTACTCATCAGGATTGTGTAACCTAAATGTTGTTCACTCCATTTTACTTTTTCTATGCATAGGGAAAATTAGATATATATTACAGGTTTCTAGGTTTATATTAGGCTAATGACCACCAGTGTCTTTACAAGCCTAGCCATGCAACCCAACACAGTTTTGCCCCAGAGTTCCTTGGATGCCTATATGGTAGAGTATATGTTGGTAAAGGGGTAGCTAAAGGTTATATGGGGTGGTATGTTAGTTGGGAATTCATTTAGCTGCTATCAACCACTATCCATTAGACATGTGGGCCAGACTTGGGGGGTGAATTTGCAATTACCCATCCAATGATCAAGGTTTCTTTTGACTACTGTCAGGGATGAACTCTGCTTCACATAGATGGGGTGCTTATTCAACAGCACAGGGATTCGGACAGACACACAGTTTCTCCAGAGTGTTCTAGTTATGTCATAGGCAAAGTTCAGGTCATTAGATCTAGTGTTTCTGGTGCTGTTTGCTTTGAAGAGGTGCAAGAGACCCATCAGAGCCGAGTCTGAGGATGCCTTATATGTATACTTCTCAAACGTCCCTGATTTTCAGTTTTTACTCACACTTGAGAGCTATACTTATATGCTAAGCATAGATCAACCCTCAGTAAGCTGTAAGAGACTGAATACAGAGGTAGGGCCTTAAAGTAATCTATATAGGGCATAGTATTTATACCCTGGATTCTCCTGGTGAGAAATCTTTGAGGGCATTCCAACTGTTGCAAGTGCCTGGTTAGATACATAACAAAGGGGCACTGTACTTGATGGGACAGATAAGGGCCAAGTGGAGTGGTGCCATAACTTTCTTGGACCTGGATGTCATACCCTTGCTTGTGGCTTTAGTGATATAGAATGATTTTCTTATTGTCTTGGCTACATGTTGGTTGATGACCAAATTACTGTCTACATATGTTCATAAATCCATAACTATCACATCAACTCTTAGGGGTGTTTTACTGATGGAGTAATTAGTTTAGGTGGATGATTTCCCAATGGGCACTATAATGTATTTCTTCTCATAGAGTCACTAAGTTTTAATCTATGGCTTTGGCACCAGTACCCTCTTGTAGGATATGTTGCTGTCATGGGGGGAGTCCACAATAGCTCCCAATTTAGTGTCATCTGCGAACTGACATCAGCCTTTACTTCCAAGAAGTAGATGTCAAACAGGAGCAGGCCCAAAATGGAGACCTGGGGTACTCAGCTGTTGACTAGTATCTGGTGGAGGTGGCCTCACTGATCTTGACTTCTTAGGTCCTATCTATGAGTCAACCAGAAATCCAGCAAGTTATGTACAGCTTTATGTCTAGTTATGAGAATTTGTCAACAATTCCTGAATGGGGTATTGTATTGAATGCCTTGTCCAGGTCAAGCTAGGTAATATACACTGTTTTCTTCTCATCCATAGCCTCAGTGACCCTCTCAAGGAAGTCTACCAAATTGAGTAGGCAACACCTTTCATTAAAGCCAAAATGGGATGGGTCCAGTGTCTGCAGGTTGCAATGTCCTTGTTAATCATTCCCATAATAATTAATTTAATGGCTTTGCATATCAGACTTTTCAGGCCGATGTGTCTATAGTTCCAGAGGACGGTTGATGGTTCACCCTTATGAAGAGGGATGATCATTTCTGTCCTCTTCACCTGGCACATAAACTGTTTTGAGGCTGAAGCTGAAGAGTGCCTCAAGTGGTCCTGTTAGGTCTTGTATTAGACTATTTAGGAGGCAACCAGGGATACTGCAGGGCCCACTAAAGGAGTGGTTTTGGCCTTTGTGAGTTCCACCAGGACCTGCTCTCTGTTGACAGTTGGGGAGGATATGCTAGAAGGGATTTCACAGGGGGAAGTGGGAGGTGAAGTTAGAGCTAAATTTATCAGCCAGTAGATTCACTATGTCAACCTGATCAGTGAAGGTTGTGCTATTTATCATCAGTTCTGCACACTGCTGAGTGTTACCTTTAAGGTCCCTGACAGCTGAAGAAGGCATTGCGATTGTCCTTAGTCTTAGAGGTTATCCTGACCTTGTAATTAGCCTCACTGGACTTTATTAGACCTCTTATTTTCTTGTTTAGTTGACGTAGAGAGGTCTTGTCTCTATAAAAATACCTCTTTCTGAATTTGGCCATGACTTCCTTTTTGTTATATACAAACTTAAGGTAAGGAGTCCACCTGTGTGTGTGTGTGTGTGTGTGTGTGTGTGTGTGTGTGTGTGTGGGGTGTTTTTAGTGTTAGATCTGGGCTTAGTTTGGGTAGGTACGGCAGCCTTACTGCAGCCATTTACATGTTTGTACAGGGTTGTAAATAATTCTGCATAGGTAGCTGTATTCTCATGGTCTGGGGGAGCTGTGAAATTTGACAAACTGTTACTTAATAGCATGTAGTCTGCTTTAGAATAGTTCCTAACTGTTATGGGTTTAGTTGGATTTTCTTGACTGATTTTTATTTTGAGGAAGACAGCTTTGTGGCCGATCTCACCAGATGTGTGTCATACAACAGAATCCCATACACCAAAGGTACCAGGTAAACTGTTTCTTGCCTTATGGGCTTTGTTCTTGAGGGTATCATTGGGTGTAGTCTTATGTGTGGTGTTAGATGTTACTTTTGGTGTATGCTTTAGTGCTTCCTGAATATAGGTATTGCCACCTGATGGCTTAGAATGTCTTTTGAGGTATGGAGAGGTTTCTTTTAAGTGCTTCAGCATAAGAAATTCTATCCCTATTTAACTTCTCCAAGTATTTTGGGTTTCTAATACCATGACAAGATTGGACCCCATTCCTAAATCAAAGTATGATTAAAGTTCATGAAATTGGTATTGTTTCAGTCTTCGATGTCAGCCACAAGTGCTATTCGCAGCACCCACAATGTGCCCAGTAATGACTCCTTTTGCAATTCGTACAGGGTTACATGTATTGGTAACATGTCTAAATACGACTGTAAATTCTTTTTTATAAGACCCGTTGTTCCTACTACTACTATTGGAACTGTCTGGGTATCTTTCTTCTACATTATCTGCAAATCCTGATATTTTATAACTGTGTCTTTCTATATGCAAGACACTGTAGTCCCTGGGTGTAGCAATTTCAGTGATCAATGCTACTTTTGTCTTCTTTTCATGGACCACTATATCCAGTTTTCTAGTATCTATCTTTTGAACTGTTGGTAATGGGTGATCCCATGTGATGTAGACTTCATCATTTTTTATGATGCTTTGTGGCTTATGTTTCCAGTGTTTTTCAGCCACTTCAATACCATAATGTTTGCACCATCACCAGTGCAACAGTCTTGCCACATGATTATGCCTTTCAGTATACAGTCTTTCTGTCTTTAGTATGTCACAACCAGCAATGAGGCATGCAACTGTTTCCAATTTGGTTTTACAAAATCTACATTTGTCTGTTTCTCCCACTAGCATGTATGTAGTTGTAGCCCACTATCCTGGGCTGCCAATATTAACCTTTCATTGCTTGGTTTGAATTTGCCTCTCCTCAACCACTGCTGCATTTGTTCCTGATCAACATGAGGTTCTTCCAGAAGTTTTCTATACTTGCAGTTATGGGCCACCAATATTAACCTTTCATCGCTTGGTTTGAATTCGCCTATCCTGAACCACTGATGCACTCGTTCCTGATCAACATGAGGTTCTTCCAGAAGTTTCCTATACTTGCAGTTATATTTATGCATTTTCCACATTTCTTGTCTTCTCATTTGGTCCTTCACCTTATATTCTTTATTTTGTTTTTTGGCACATTGATTTGGTGGCTGATTTTTATCTACTTATGGTTTGATTTCCATTCCTGCTTGACGCTGATATCCTTCTGCTAGATTAAGCAGGGAAGTCATCTTAGATTTGTTCTCCTCGTGCTTTAAAACTTTCACTACTTCTGCATCTTGTGAGGTCAGCAAATATGTGTTGAGTCCCACAAGTGCAGATTTATACATGTAATCAGTTTCAAGGAGGCCCCTCCCTCCTTCAGAACCGGGAATGTATAATCTCGGTATGCAGTGATTTTTATAAATCATTTGGCGAACATGAAGCATCCTTCATCTTTCCAACACATTTTGGGGACAATCAGTCAATCCAAAACTGAAGTTAGGACAGGAAGAGCAAATTGGTTTATAGCTTGAATTTTATTCTTAGATGTCAATGTTGATTTCAGGATTAATTTAAGTTTTCCAAAGTATTCCTTACTAAGATTTACTCGCATTTGTTCATGTTTTATTCTTGATCCCTCATCAATTCCCAAATATTTATACACTCCCTCTTGCTCACGTTCTTTTATATCATACTCTTGTCCCAAACTGATATTTTCTTGGTGCTGCAGTTTTCCTGCTTTAAAGGCTGCTTTTGCACATTTATCAAGACCAAAAAACATTCTTATATCATCTGAAAATGTTCTGACAACTTGCAGTTGTGATTTCAGTTCCTCATCTGATAAGCTATACAGTTTTAAATCATCAACAAAGAGAAGATGAGAAGTCTTTAGACTTTGTTGTTTTCTAGGAGCCAAGTTATAGCCATGGCCTAAGCTGTTAAGTAGACTGCTTAATGGGTTAAGGGCAAGACAGAATAACAGCAGTGACAGAGTCACCCTGGAATACCCTCCTTTGAATTTTTATCCCTGGATTTATTTATTTATTTATTTATTTATTTATTTAACATTTGTTTAACAGGAAAATCTGACTTGGAATGAAGCCAATTGTCAGCGGAGGCCCGGGGAGAAATGCTCCAGATGCAAGTTTTTGTAATGTAGGAGGAAACCAGAGTACCCGGAGAAAACCCACACGAACACAGGGAGGACATGCAGACTCCACACAGAAGGCACTCCAGCCAAGAATCGAACTGGAGAACCTCTTGCTGTGAGGCGACAATGCTACCGCTGCACCAGTGCACCGTCAAATAATAATTTGTCCTTTATCATGGCTTAATTGCAAAGTGGTCTGCCACTGTTTCATGGTCACTGTAATGTAGTCGATCAGTGTAGGGTGTATCTTAACATTTTTAAGCACCATGAATGTGGAATACTATCAAATGCTTTTTTATAGTCAATCCATGCCATACTTACATTCTTCCCCTTTTTACAATTCTCCACTAAAGCTTTATTTAATAATAAATGATCCTTTGTTCCATATGACTTTCTTTTATTTATAAAAACAACTCAGATTACCAACTCCAAAAAACAGCTTGAACTCCAAAAAACCTCGCTTACAACTCCCAAACACAGTAAATAACCGTGAATGAATATAAAAGTTGTTGATTTATTAAGCGTTCTTTTTAAAATCCACTTTTCATCGAGTACACCTTACTCAACTTCATCAGATGCAAGTCAAATGACTTCCCGCGACTACCTTTTGATTCTTTTTAGTGGTGAGTCTGTACCTGCCCCAGACATTAGAAACTTCTATCGGAGCAGCTAATGTCTGGGGCAGGTACAGACTCACCACTAAAAAGAATCAAAAGGTAGTCGCGGGAAGTCATTTGACTTGCATCTGATGAAGTTGAGTAAGTACTCGATGAAAAGTGGATTTTAAAAAGAACGCTTAATAAATCAACAACTTTTATATACATTCACGGTTATTTACTGTGTTTGGGAGCTGTAAGCAAGGTTTTTTGGAGTTCAAGCTGTTTTTTGGACTTTCTTTTATTGCCCTTTTGGTCTACTGCTATAACTGAATTTTCTTCAAAATGACTATAAACTCTGTCGGCATCAATTCCTGTGTATAGTTTATATGTCGTCGTAAGGCAAGTTATTGGTCCGTAATTTTTAGGATAGCTTGCAGGTTTACTCTTAAGTAGGAGCATTGCTTTTCCTGTTGTTAGCCAGGTTAGCATCTGTTCAGGGTGTGCATACAAATAGTTCTTACTCATGGCTAAATCTTTGTGCAAAGATGTTAATACTTTTAGCCAAAAGTTAGGTACTGCATCTGGGCCTGGATTTTTCAAATTAGAGGATTTCTTAACATTGTTTCAATCTCTCTGGCTATTACTTCATCCCATTTCATATCCCGCACCTTTAAACTTCTTGTTCTTTCTTTTACTTCTTCTATCCGTTTAGCATCTTTGTTATGTACCACAGGATCTTCATAGATACTTCTTCAAAATGTATCTATTTCTTCTTTTTTTGGCGGCCTTTTAATTTCTTTTACGTTGTTTCTGAATTCTGTACTTTTCCTTTATATTTTTCTGCACATCTTCTAAGTTTTTCCATCTGTGCTGAGATTCTTAGTTTGTTATTTACGACAGTGCATGATAGAACCTGATCTGTTGTAATACTGGGCATTGCTTTTATCACGTCTATCTTTCTTAGTATTTTTGTTGATCTGTTCCCCTTCTAAGAAGGTCTGTGTGTGTAGTGAGCAGTATGTATGAAAGATGTAGTACATGCGTTCTTGACAACCTTGTTTGTAAGACAGACTGGTTTGCCTCCATGGAAGTTATGTATGTACATCTCTCACTACTGTTTTAGATAGCCCCTGAGAATGCTCCTTGAAAACCTGATCGGAATCTACAGAACGGAATCAAGCTTATAGTGTTTTGCAAAATTATGTGCAGAGGATCAAGTTGTAGCTTCTAGAATACTTCTAGAATTCAACCCATTCCAAAAAGCGATAGATGAAGCCAAGGTCCTGGTAGAGTGGACCTTGACCCTGCCAGGAATAATTATGTTGTGGTGAGTATAACAAAAGATAACTGCCTTAAACAACCCCTTGGAATAGAGGGAATATGGGTAATTGTTCTTCAAACTTAATATGTACGATTTCCCATTAGTTTATAATTATTATTACTCTTTTTATCTTACTTGAAAAACTTTGTGCTTTCCCAGAACACTTGCTGCCTGTCTCAACTGATCACAATTAAATATGGCGGTATTAAACTTATTCACATAAATTCAGGCTCATGTGAAGTCTTGCCAGGGGTATCATGAGAATCGTCAAAATCCTGAGGTATTCCCTCACAGCGGCTGAAGTCTGACTGAAAAATCTTAGAAATATATCAAGATATAGATGATCTTCCTATGAAAGAAAACCTTTTTGAACTGTGATTTCCAGCTGACATCCCATTCCCAGAAACACAATCCTGTGAGGAGTCAAGAAAGTCTCTTGAGTGTTCTCTTGGAATCCCAGGTTATATAAGAGATCTTTCACCCAACAGAGAGATTCCTCACACTTTGAAAGAGACTCTGGAAAGATAATCATGTTGTCTAAAAATGTAACAATGTGGATACGCTGTAGCCTGCACTGAGCTATAACCAAAGTTAGACACTTTGTGAACATTCTTGATGAAGTGGATAGTCCACAGGGTAAGGCAGAGAACTGATAATGTGATCCAGACACACAAAACCTTAAGAAATGCCTGATGAATAGGAATATGATAGGCATCTTTTAAATCTAATGTTTCAAGGAAACTCGAATGAGGAAGCAGACATAAATTGCAAAATTATATCATGTTAAATTTGGGCACTATCACAACGTTTAGGAAAAAAGATCCAGAATTGGTCTCCAAGCATTTTCTTTTTCTGGCACTAAAAACATCCTTGAATAAAACTCCTATCATACTTGGGTAGGGGGAACAGGTTCCATCACTCTCTAGGACAGCACGGGGCAAAGGATAGGTGGAAACAACAGTGTCTGGTCTGAAGGATGACGAATTACACCCTGGAAAGGAGGAATTTCCTCCCACTGCCATGTGTTACCTTGCTGAATGATTTTTCAGAACCCATATGTCTGAAAAGTACAGTTTTGTACCTACCATAAATGTAGATGTTCGAAGATCCACATTGCTGCAGTCCTTACATATGGGTAGTCCGCTGTCCTCGGTCGGCCCGAATACCAAAGTATTAGGCTGACGTCGGTCAAGGCGCTTAAAACTGACATCAGGACGTCAGGGTACAAAAGCGCATGACCGACGTCACATCCTCAGTCTTTTCTTGCCCCAGATGTCAGAAGGCCCAAAAAGAAAGGCCAAAGCCAAAAAACAGCAAAGAACAACCAACCACCCCTGCACTAACCATATTTACAATATTTACAACCCAAACCACACAACCACCTCAAACTACAGAGGGGAAGGAGGGAGGAAAATTGGACTGCAGCAATGTGGATCTTCGAACATCTACATTTATGGTAGGTACAAAACTGTACTATGTTCTTCATCTCACATTGCTGCAGTCCTTACATATGGGTAGAATCCCAAAGCAGAGGTAAGGGAGGATGGCAAACCTATAAAGCATTAGGAGCTGCCAAAATGCCCTGTAAAATTGCAGTGGCAAATCCAGCCCTAGATTTAGAGTAAAGTGGAAGGTGGTAATGCTTAGAGAAAGTATGCACTGAACTCCAAGTAGCTGCCTCCAAAATATCTTTAGTAGCCACCCCCCTTAAAAAAGCTGTAGAAGTGGCAGTAGCTCTAGTGGAATGAGGCCTAATCCCAGCTGGAATCTCCTTACCATGATGGGAATAACAGAAAGCAATACAAAAACCAATCCACTTAGAAATAGTTTGTTTTGAAACAGGTTTGCCCTGAGAACCCAAAGCAAATGAAACAAATAACTGCTGAGACTGCCTGAACCCTTTAGTTCTGCTCAAATAATATCGCAACTGTCTGTGTATATCCAAAGTGTGCAAAATCTTAAATCTTTTCCCCTTTATTTTGGGGGTTTGCATAAAAAGTAGGCAAATGAATAGTTTGGTTTAAAGCCACACTAGAAACCACTTTAGGCATAAAGGAAGGATTAGTACGCAAAGATACCATATCCTTGTGGAAAATTAAGAAAGGCTCAACCGCCATAAGGGCCTGTAATTCAGAAACCCTTCTCGCAGAGGTAATGGCCAACAAAAAAGCAGTCTTCCATGATAAATATTTCAACTCGGCAGTAGCTGCAGGCTCAAAAGGTTGTAGAGTGAGTTTCTCCAACACAAAATTGAGATCCCAAGTAGGAGTAGGAGCTCTACGTGGGGGTCTTATATTCTTTGCCCCTCTAAGGAATTGCTTAAACAAAGGATGAGAAAATAATGGTGGGTCACAGTCATAGTGAGCAGAAATTGCTGCAGCATGAACCTTTATAGAGGAGAAGGACAAACCTTTGTCCAATAACTCAGTAAGGTATTGAAGAGCAACACTTAAATTAGGTTTAGAAACATCAAAGTCCTTTGCTGTACTCCAAATTAAAATCTCCTCCATTTATCTCGTAAACTTTCCTTGTACTAGGCCTTCTGGCCTCCAAAATAACATTCAAAACTTGTTGTGGAAGCTGAGACCCTTCAGGGTTTAAAACAGAATATGCCAGGCTGTTAGATGCAGAGACTGAAGTTTGACATTGAGTAGGTGACTGTTCTCCTGAGACAGCAGGTGTGGAATCGAAGGCAAAGGCCATGGAGGCTCCCGTACCAGACTTCTCAGTAATGGGTACCAGTGCTGTCGAGGCCAATCCGGAGCTATTAAAATCATGGTTGGCTTGTCCCGTCTGACCTTCAGGAGTACCTTTGGGAGGAGAGGCAGTGGTGGAAAGGCATACACGTGAAGATTGCTCCAATTGAATGAGAGAGCATCCACTTTCCAAGCTGTGGGATGAAACCTTTTTGTGCAAAACTTTGGCAACTGGTAATTTAGTGGAGAAGCGAACAGATCTATGTCTGGAGTTCCCCATAACATTGTCAATTTTTGAAATACATGAGGATCCAATTTCCACTCGTGGGATCCATGATTTGTCTGCTCAACACATCTGCTAAGGAGTTCTGTGCTCCTGGCAGAAACCTTGCCTGAAGATGTAGCTGCAAACTGAGAGCAGTCTCCCACAAAATCATTGCTTGTCTGCATAGAGGGTAAGAATGAGTCCCCCCTTGCTTGTTGATGTACCACATGACAGTTGTGTTGTCTGTTTGAATCAACACCTGTCCTGGAAGAAGTAAATCCTTGAAAGCTATCAATGCAAATTGGACTGCTAACATCTCCTTCAAGTTGATATGTAAATGTTGAAGTCTGGCAGGCCACGTGTCTTGTACCCATTTTCCATTTAGATGAGCTCCCCAAGCTTTGTCTGAGGCATCTGTCGTTAGAATCTGACTTCGCCTCTGGTCGGGTCACAGAGAGTCCCTTGTTTAGGTGACATTCCTGAGCCCACCACAAAAATTCCTTTTGAATGCAAGGTATTATCTGAATGACAGTGTCCATATCTTGGCAGTGTTGCGTCCATACATTTTTGAGATACCATTGTAGCTTCCTCATATGCAGTTTGGCATTGGGAAGTACCAGAATACAAGATGCCATGAACCCCAAGGCTTGAAGGACTGTCCTTGCAGTCAGCCTGGACTGATGAGACAATTGATGGAAATGGAGAAAGATTCTTTTGTTTGTCCGGGGTCAAAAAGGCCATCTGGGATGCTGTATTCAGTCTCACACCCAAAAAGCACATGTCCTGAGAGGGTACTAGACTGGACTTTATTTCGTTCACAGAATACCCTAGGCATCTTAACACTGCCATCACATACTGTAAATGATGAAGAAGTTCGTCCTTTCCTTGAGCCAGAATCAGGCAATCGTCCAAATAAGGATAGATTTGTATTCCTCTTAGCCTGAAGAAAGCTATCACTGGAGCCAGAACCTTTGTGAACACTCTGGGCGCAGTAGATAAG
This sequence comes from Protopterus annectens, assembly GCF_019279795.1. Lineage (NCBI taxonomy): Eukaryota > Metazoa > Chordata > Ceratodontiformes > Protopteridae > Protopterus > Protopterus annectens. Next base: position 1,249,360,674 of record NC_056726.1, read on the forward strand.
CCAAAGGGCAATGCAGAGAACCGATAATGAAAAGTCCCAGCCCGAAAACGCAGATACTTTCTGCAACTGGGTCTGATAGGAACATGAAGGTAAGCCTCCTTGAGATCCAGAGTCACCATCCAGTGATCTTTGCCCAGCAGAGGTAAAAGCTGTTGTAACGTCAACATTTTGAACTTGGGAATGTCCAGATATGTGTTGAGGATCGATAAATCCAAAATTGGTCTCCACGTGTTCCCTTTCTTCGGTACTAGAAACAGGCGAGAATAAAATCCTAGGCCCACTTCTGGCAGAGGGACCGGTTGTATAGCTCCTATTTGCAGTAGTAGAGAAATCTGTTTGTGAGCCTCTAGTCTTTGCTGAGGCGGAACGTCTGGCATGCCTTTGAAAGGAGGCAAGGTATGGAAATAAAACTTGTAACCTTGGTGTATGATATCCAACACCCATTTGTCCTGGGTAATTAAAATCCAATTTTCCTTGAAGAGTGCCAACCGTCCTCCCAAAGGTGCTGCCAGGCAAGAAGGATCTGGCAGCTGAAACAGTAGGTCATTGGGCCTGTTTACGAAAGGACTGGCCCCTGCCCTCACTCGAAGATTGTGCAGGTGAACTCCATGTTCTAGGTCTGAAGGAACTCTGAGCTCTGCCCCTACCACGTCTAGATCTACCCCTAGACTGAGAATCAGAAGAAGGATACGTCCACCCCTTAGCAGGCCAATTTCTACTAAACTTCGGAGGCTGAACTTGCAAAAAATCTTTAACAGTCTGCATAGACTTAGCCTTGTCTTCCATTTTCTTCAAGACTGACTCCACAGGTGGACCAAACAACACTTCAGACTGCAAAGGAGCATCTAAAATCCTTGTCTTAACATGGTCAGATAAATTCTGATCCTTAAGCCAGGCGTGCCTGCGAAGAACTGAACCAGTGGCAGCCACCCTAGAAGAGGCCTGCAAAGCATCAAACCCACACTGTAAAGAATGCTTACCCACCTGTTCAGAGACATGCACCAAATCTTGTAATTCTTTACACTCAATGCCTTCTGCCAGAGCATCCACCTTAGATTTCAATTGAGAAAGAAGAAAATTCTGATATTTCAACATATGAAACTGGCAATTCAAAGCCCTCATTGCTAAGGTAGAAGATGTATAGACCTTCTTTCCCCATCTATCCAAAGCTCTGGCCTCTTTATCTAGAGGAACCGGATTCTTTACAACAGAGGCCCTGACACCCTTAGGTCCCTGGCTAATAGTTTCTGGGTCCGCCCTAGGACTCTTATAAAGATATTTATGAGCCTCAGGCACCCTGTAATACCTATCCGGTTTAACAGGCGCAGGGGGCAGAGAATCAGGATTAAGTGAAGCCTCTGAAAATACGTCTTGCACAACATCCAGAACAGGAGGTATAGCTAAGGGCCTATGTTGAGGCAAAAACAAAAATTCCCTAAGCCTTTTCCGTGAATCAGAGAAGTCCTGACCTTCCCACTTAAAATGTTCCCTCATAGAATGAAGCGTCTCTGAAAAAGAAAAATCCTCTGGAGGAGAAGCAGAAGGAGTGGAATCTTCTGCATCAGAATCAGAATAAGGAGTGTACTCCTGCAAGTCTTCAGCCGAAGACTCCGAATCATCCGAAGCCTGTTCCAAACTTTCCAACTCTGGCTCCACCCTAGGCCTCTTATCAGGAGGGGGCATAGAACCTCTAATCAGAGTAATCAAATCTTCTGCCATTTTAAGCATGTGCTTCTTAGGCACAGACCCTGCTGAACTAGGAGTGACACCAACAGAAGCTAAACCTGGCCTGCCTCTGGAAGAAGCCTTGGAAACAGAAGGAGAGGGCCTAACCACCTTGGGAAGGGAGGGGAGTACAGAAACCTGAGAAGCCCCTTCAGCCTGGCCTGCCTCTTGAGAGGCCACATCCTGCAAAATCAAGGTCTCCTCCTGAGACTCCAGAGAAGCCTCCAACGGAACCACCGGCTCCATTGAAGCCTCTAAAGAACCGGCGTCCGGAACGGACGACTCATCTTGCCTGGGTTTAACCGCTTTGTCTTTGCGCTTCTTCGTGGAAGCGGGCGTCGGAGTATCCGACGGCATGTTATAATTGCACCGCTTCCCAAAGACCAGCCTAGCACAATCTAACCTTCGCTTAATGGTGCGCTTATTAAACCTAGCACAAAAGCGACACCCGACTACGTCGTGCTCAGGCCTCAAACAAGGAATGCACAAAGAATGATAATCCCTATGCGGTATCTGTTTCCCACAAGAAATACAATTATTCACTTTTTCTGACATCCGGTAATACACTGAGGCAAGAAAAAACCAAAATATTCCCCAACGGGGTACTTAGCCAACTTGGATTCGGTCTGAAACTCCGAACTCGAAAAATTCCAGAACGCCGAACGGCACTTGCAACGCTGCTTCTGCATCGGACCATGCGGCAAAAAAGACTGAGGATGTGACGTCGGTCATGCGCTTTTGTACCCTGACGTCCTGATGTCAGTTTTAAGCGCCTTGACCGACGTCAGCCTAATACTTTGGTATTCGGGCCGACCGAGGACAGCGGACTACCCATATGTAAGGACTGCAGCAATGTGAGATGAAGAACATCTATATGTTGCCAAACAAAACACAGAGATTCATACTTTCTGTAAGAAAAAAAGAGGCTGCCAGGGTGGGAGGGGGATCAAGGTCTCGTAAACTGTCATTTTGACTTATCGGACTGTTCTTGGTTTTGGGAGTTTCCAGAATTCTTCTTCAAACCCCACTTGCCATTTTTTCTTAAATATGTTAAACTATATTTTCTTGAGACTGTTTATTTTGTTTCTTGCCAAAACTGGATGAGGAGTTGGATAATCCCTTAGAAAAGGAGGGCTGAAAAATCTTATCGGTATTCCCTGTATCAGTTTACCCCTTTCATCACATTTTTATCACCTCTGCATCAGACAGGTCAAAAACTAAATCTCTATCCAACAAAGAACTTAAAATTTAATTTTAATAATCATCTGAACGGCTATAAAAACCCAGCCATGAACCTTCTCAAAACAGTACCAGTGACCATAGCTCTTTAAGTATCAACAGTCATACACACAATGTATACAATGAACAGTGGCTTGAATAGAAAAAAAATTAATTAAAACAGATATTTCCTCAAAAGGAGAAACTGTAGTTAAAACATTCACAATCTGAAGAAATTTATTTTTTTCTTTTCTGAAGAAATGTCAAGCAGAAGTGTTTATTTCACCACTGAAGAAAATGTCCAAAAGTAGACCAGACTAACTCCATACTACTGTATCTCTTATACTTTATTTGTCTCAGAACAAATTCTTGCCAGTTAATTTTTTTCAGAAATATTTAAATTCTATTATAACACAGCTAGACAGATGAATAGACTAAGGCACACTTAGACTAAGACGTCACCCCTGAATGAAACATACTGTCCAGTTTATATACTCTTTTCAACCAATGTTATTTTTAATGTCCTTGTGACTTGTTCTTCTGGTTTCTGTCAGTGTCATGAAAAAGTCCATGGATATTTCATGCCCTTTTTTGGTCCTCACTGTGTCTGAAGACTACAAAAGTCTCTCCATGTCATCTTTGCGTCACTTGACCTGTTTGCATATTATTTATTTATTTCTGCATCTGAAAGCCAAGAAAGTCAACTTCCTTTTTTCTATAACAGGATGCATTTACAGTAATGCCCACAGCTATATGTTATTAATATCTAAGCTGAACATAACTGTTCTTGCAAAGCAAGCATATTATTTTGAAAACTGCTGTTTGGCCTTGCACATTTCCTTCACTGTACACACAGTATAATTTTGGGGAAAAGCATTTTAATGTACACAATATCTATCAATTCCCACTTTTTTTATTTAAGACCCATGAAAATTGTAAGACAATTTACAACAAAATATGACCTTTAGTACTTTGAATCCCTTGGTCTGTTGCAACATACGAATCCCTTGCATTCAATGCTATTTTTTTATACAATGTTACATTGCCAATGGCTGTTACTTGATTAATACTTTTATTAACACAAATCTTATAATGACGATATGAGCAATTAATGCGGAAATTATAGTACCCCATCACAGACATATAGCCATTATTACTTATCTATTTAAACTGTTTTTATGCTTCCTTAAACAAGTTGTCAGTCTTGCAGTTACACAAAAGCATTTCAAAATCTTGTCAAGTTAACCCTTGCTTTACAAGGAAAAACCTTGTGCTAGAAACAAGCACATTTCTTTTGCACTGCATAATGTCATTATTGCTTTGGGAAAAGAATATTTAAAAAATCAATTTACAGGAAAATGTGATCCTCTGTACTTAATAGCCTTTCTTCATTGTTAGAAAGTTACTTGTTTGACAGTTTTATAACATATCTCTTCTGTTATATCCGAGATAGCTCCATAAATTGTATTTGCTATTAACTTTGTAACTTTCTATATTGCCTTAGTGACACCATACCAGTGAAAAAAATTCAACTCCTGAAATAACACAATTTCCTATGTCCAGCTGTTTTAATCTTTCCCTATTTTTTTTTATCATGAACCTCCCTCTTTTTCTGGTGATTTTTTTACCTTGTCCTCTGGTAATATGCGAGTAATTCTCATTATTGGAACTGCATACTCTGTAACAGAATTTCTTCTCTTTTATTTCTTCCTTAAAATAAGTATTATGTGTTACCTTCCATGCTGTTTTTATTTTATACTCAAGCTTTTTTACATGACCATAGTTCTTTTGAAAACAGAGTATCCCTTTTTCTATTATTCATCAACTGTAAATGTTTTTATGGCTGATTGTTTTACAACTCTACTTTCATAAGATTTTTTAAACATAAAACCTGTATGTGTAACCTCTACAGGGACTGCATGTAATGGCATTTTCCCTCTGTAAGGAATGTGGCTAAAAACCCAACAATCTGACTTGTCACATGCCTTTGCAAACAAATTTTGCATGTCCAAAATATACTGAAATCAGGTATCCGATTATGATGTCCTTGTTCTCGTGATTTATTATATCTGAGTATCTCTCTCCATTTTTTCTTTGCTACTGTTTTAGATTGCCTTGTCTTGTTCATAGATTGCTATTATAGAAACAAATTCAAACTTTCCTAAGACTGTTAACAGACAGTTACTATACTGATACTGTTTGATTGTTATTAACTTACATCGATTTTTATGAACCAACATGATGTGCTGCTTTTGCTTGGATTTTTATTAGCTGAAAAAATGCTATTTGTAATGACTCTGTACTTTACTACCTGTATGTATTGCTTATAGGTTCATAGGTTCATACTAGGCTATCTGCCCTAGGGCATTTATAAGCCTAGCCAGAATGTGTTTGGCTTTCGCCACCCATTTTAAATTTATTTTGCTATGCCCTTTTTCGAGGTTAGTATACTGTGCCTCTGTCTAACAGTGACACAGAAGTGATACCCGGGGTAAACCTACGATCTCCCATCCACTCATCAAGATTCCTCTTGAATAGAGTCAATGAGGGACTCTGCCTAACCTGGACTGGGATTTTATTCCACAGTGAAGGGAGCCTCTGGGTTATGAAACTGTCCCTCCAGCATGTCCTATTTATTTCAGTGCTGGGGTTCAAGTCTCTCGAGCGCGTAGCTCGATGGGATTTGGATTTTCTGAGGTGCAGCATGTCCATTAATTCCGGGTTGGACCTGGCTTTATACGTCAGGCACAGATCGCCTCTGAACAGGCGGTATGCCACTGAGTAGAGCTGGAGTTTCTTTAACCGGGCAGCATATGGCATCTGTTTGAGCCCTTTGATCCTCTTGGTGAGGTACTTTTGGGGTCTTTCCAGTTGCTGCAGGTGTCTGGTAAGGTACATCCCAAAGGGCATTGTACTCAATTATGGGCCTGATGAGGGATGAGTAAAGAGGCATGATGGCGTCCCTGATCTAGATGTGAATCCCTTCATGATTAGGTGGGCTATATAAAATGTTTTCTAACCACTTTGGCCACGTGGTTGTCAAATGAGAGATTGCTATCAACTTGGGTCCCCAGGTCCCTAATTACTTTTTCTGTACTTAATGGATTACCACCTATGTGGTAATTTGTGGGCACTTTGTTTTGCCAAAGGGATGACTATACACTTTTGGCATTTAGCTTGAGGCCATGGCTCTGGCACCAGTTGTCTGTTTCTATGAGGCCCTTTTGGAGGATGCTTGTGTCGACTGAAGAGTCGATTATGGCGCCAGTTTGCAGTCATCTGCGAGCTTGGTCAGCCACAGTCCTTCCGTGTTGGCCTGTACCTCCGAGAATATATACCGAACAAGAGAGGTCCCAGGACTGAGCCTTGTGGGACACCACTTGTAACTGGTTTGGAGTCTGACATGGCTCGGCAATTCTAACCATGTGGGTTCTGTCCTTGAGCCAGTTTGCAATCCATCTAGTGACATAGGGGTTTATATTTAAGCTGGTGAGCTTATCTATAATGCCAGTGGGGTACTGTATCAAAGGCTTTTGCGAGGTCCAGGTAGGCTGTGTGGACCACCTTCCCCTCGTCAATGGCCTTGGTGACTGTTTCAAAGAAATCAACCAGGTTTAAGAGGCAGGATCTGCCCTTAACAAAGCCGAACTGGGTAGGATCCAGTGTTTGTAGGTCCCCAATATCTTTATTTATGAGGTCCATGATGATCCTTTCCATAGCTTTGCAGACCAAGCTAGTCAGGCTTATGGGGCGATAGTTTCCAGGATCCGTTGAGGCACCACCTTTATGGAGAGGGACCACTGTTGCTGTACGCCACTCTTTGGGCACATATCCTGTAGTAAGGCTGAGATTTATTACCCTGATGGCAGTTACTCCAGTTTGACTAATGATGTTTTTGCTGTACTAGTTTGTTTAAAAGACTGTTTGCTGTTATATTTTATGTAATAGAATCTTTTGAAAATATGACATTATAGTCACTGTTTTTACCAATATTGATCATGTTTGCTATATGCATAAGCTGCCTTTGGAGACATACTGTACTTTTAATGTGGGGGGGGGTTGACCCTCTCTTGTTACTATAGAACCTTTTGTCATTTAGGATTTGTCATAGGTACTGCCTTAAATGTTACTCCATTTCCAGACATAGATGTGGACTTACATACCCAACATTTAATTGCATTGTTTAATTTTGCATATACCATTTGCACTACTGTAAATGTATTTATTGTATTTGTATTAACTTTACTTTAAATCTGTATGGCTGTAGGTTATGTCTGTGTTTATTTTGAATCTGTCCTGGCTTATTAAACCAGTAAAGTATTTTTCTGCCTTTTACTATCCCCTTTGTTTAATTAATTAACATTAACATTGAGTTCTGTATACTAACATTGTCTTCCATTGCTTTAAAAGATCCCTGTACTTTGCTGCCAACTGATAACCTGCATTTTGTTAATTTATTGCTTTAATGGCTATTGCCTGCCATGATTTGGTATTTCATAGGATATACTTTATATTTTACATCGCCCTCTGTGTTTGTTCCTGTGACTGATTGTCCCTTCATGTATTTTTATGTATCCCTCTGTGTTTGTTCCTGTGACTGATTGTCCCTTAATGTATTTTTATGTATCCCTCTGCATTTGTTCCTGTGACTGATTGTCCCTTCATGTATTTTTTATGTATCCCTCTGCGTTTGTTCCTGTGACTGATTGTCCCTTCATGTATTTTTTATGTATCCCTCTGCGTTTGTTCCTGTGACTGATTGTCCCTTCATGTATTTTTATGTATCCCTCTGCGTTTGTTCCTGTGACTGATTGTCTCAATGTATTTTTATGTATCCCTCTGCGTTTGTTCCTGTGACTGATTGTCTCTTAATGTATTTTTATGTATCCCTCTGCGTTTGTTCCTGTGACTGATTGTCCCTTAATGTATTTTTATGTATCCCTCTGTGTTTGTTCCTGTGACTGATTGTCCCTTCATGTATTTTTATGTATCCCTCTGTGTTTGTTCCTGTGACTGATTGTCCCTTAATGTATTTTTATGTATCTCTCTGTGTTTGTTCCTGTGACTGATTGTCTCTTCATGTATTTTTATGTATCTCTCTGTGTTTGTTCCTGGACTGATTGTCCCTTAATGTATTTTTATGTATCCCTCTGCGTTTGTTCCTGTGACTGATTGTCCCTTAATGTATTTTTATATATCCCTCTGTGTTTGTTCCTGGACTGATTGTCCCTTAATGTATTTTTATGTATCCCTCTGTGTTGTTCCTGTGGCTGATTGTCCCTTAATGTATTTTTATGTATCCCTCTCTTTGTTCCTGTGACTGATTGTCCCTTAATGTATTTTTATGTATCCCTCTGCGTTTGTTCCTGTGACTGATTGTCCCTTAATGTATTTTTATGTATCCCTCTGCGTTTGTTCCTGGACTGATTGTCCCTTAATGTATTTTTATGTATCCCTCTGCGTTTGTTCCTGTGACTGATTGTCCCTTAATGTATTTTTATGTATCCCTCTGCGTTTGTTCCTGTGACTGATTGTCCCTTAATGTATTTTTTATGTATCCCTCTGCGTTTGTTCCTGTGGCTGATTGTCCCTTAATGTATTTTTATGTATCCCTCTGTGTTGTTCCTGTGGCTGATTGTCCCTTAATGTATTTTTATGTATCCCTCTGTGTTGTTCCTGTGACTGATTGTCCCTTAATGTATTTTTATGTATCCCCCTGTGTTGTTCCTGTGACTGATTGTCCCTTAATGTATTTTTATATATCCCTCTGTGTTTGTTCCTGTGACTGATTGTCCCTTAATGTATTTTTATGTATCCCTCTGTGTTGTTCCTGTGACTGATTGTCCCTTAATGTATTTTTATGTATCCCTCTGTGTTGTTCCTGTGACTGATTGTCCCTTAATGTATTTTTATGTATCCCTCTGTGTTGTTCCTGTGACTGATTGTCCCTTAATGTATTTTTATGTATCCCTCTGTGTTTGTTCCTGTGACTGATTGTCCCTTCATGTATTTTCTTTATCTTGATTTCTTTCACTATTTTTGGGTTTGAAGAAGCACTATTATAATGTGACCTATTTTCTACAAGTAAAACAAATCACCTGTTTTTCTGAACTTGGTTGTGTATCTGTTTGTCTGTAACCCTGGTGGAGCAGAAGCTGCTCCTGTTCCTCGTGTTTGTTTTTTTCATCAGACCATGTATTCCATCCCCTTCCTTTCGCCATGTAGTCTACAAGCTGTTTGTGTAGATTTGCTATGTCCATCTGCAAGACTGCATACTTTTTTTAAACGGTCTAACACTCTGGCTTAATCTCTGAGTCTGTATCTGTCTGTCAGGCAGAAACTGATTTTAAAGCTGCATATGCATTTTGCAGAATGTCATTAGCTGTTTGACAGAACTGCTTTAACATAACATCTTGCCTAACCAAAACATTATTTTGTTTTTTTTCTGTCATGCTATTTAGACTGTCTGTAAAACAGTTACGGGAGTCTAGACACTCACCTGTTTTAGCTGCTTGCTTTGCTTTGCCATTTGCCAAAGCATTTACTGTAGCCTTTCCTGTATATTTATGTGCTTTGATTTTGACAATACTAAACTTTCCCTGTAAATTATTTTGGGAATTAATGCCCATAACTCTCGTACTGGAGCATGTTTTAGGGGTTTGCCAACACTGTTGATGATTTACCTTTCCCCTTCTGACCCAAATTGGCATGTGTAAATGCAAAAAAAAAAAAAAAACATTTAAATAAAGCATTATTGGAAATAGACCACACAGTGTATGTCAACCATTGTTTAAATGCCAACATATTGAAACAAAATTATTTTTTTTTTGTCTTGCCACTGAGGCACAGTCTGTAATAAACAAGACTACTGAGATATATCAGCAGGAGAAATAACTGTCATTTCTGCTGAACCCTGCCAAATGTAAACCTTGCTGGGCTTCTTCTGTCTTGTCAGATTAACCTCTGTACTTTGTGCCTTTAGTAAATGTTGTTGTGCTCTATCTGATTGTTACGTTAAACCAGAAATGTCATTATGTAAAGTCTGAATGCTATGCTGAGTCTGTTCCTCTAAAAATGGCATTATTGTCCCTTACTACTGTCTGTAGGAAATTTTTTAAAAGCTGTGAAAACCTTTTCTTTAAAAGGTTAATATTGATAGCACGCTGTACTATGTTAGAACTTTTTTTCTGTTTGTGCATTTGTAATATTTACTATAAATAACATTTTTATGTAGTCTATTACATTATTAACAATAACTGCATATTCTTGTACTGTATGAGATTTAGGTGACTGCAGAAGGTACATTTAACTGTTGCTTATGCGAACGCTAGAATCAAACAGATTGTTTATCAGAATAGGCTATATCTTATGGTATGGCTTACATACTAGACTCCTGTGACAAGATAGACAGAAGTTAGGAAAGTTACTTCCACATGTACATTTTGTGTGTGGATTATAGGCATTTATACATTTACAAACACAACTGTTATCTAATGTCTGAACATCAAACATTTCAGATTTACATTTCATGTCTGACACAGAAGGTTGAACCATGTAAATTTATATATACAATATGTGGGCACTGTAAAGTTAACTGTCTGTACTTGCATCCATGTTATAACTGTGAAGAAAGTACCATAATTTATGCAGAAGACAAGCAGGTGATCAGGCTGACATCAATCTGGAAAAGGACGGTGTTTCTCTACAGACGAATTGTAGGTGGTCCGAAGCAGGACAGCTTCCACGGCGGTGCACTGTGTCCACCAACGAAGTACTGAAACTGCAACTGTTTGTCTGTTAAAGCACTGGAACTGTCAGTCTGTTGAACTAACGTAGTAAGTAGTAGGGATCCCTCTGTAATATTAAACAGATATATGGTCACAGTCACTGGCCAAGGCTCGCCACTGAAGAAATGTATCTCTTTCTTTTCTGAAGAAATGTCAAGCAGAGGTTTTTATTTTGCCTCTGAAGAAATTGTCCAAAAGTGACCAGACACATACCTCTCAAGTGTACCTCATTACGAGGAACGTACCTCATTTGGGGTCTTAAAAAGTTCATGTTCATCAAAGTTCCACATTGAAAGACTGTGTCACACATTCAGTGTTAGGAATTATTTTAAGTGAAATCCATTGTAAATAGAAATTAATCATATTAGTTCATTAAAAAATCTTCTCTATAAGTAAAACCAGCATATTTTAACCATGCTATGAACTTCCTAGTTGAAGTTGTTAGTAAGCCATTAGTATGTGTTCCACATTTTGCCCATTTGTTCCACATTATGAGGGCTAGTGTTCCTCATTTTGGACATGGAAGGTTGAGAGCTATGACCAGACAAACTCTGTACTACTGTATCTGTTATACTTTATTTGTCTCAGAACAAATTCTTGCCAAACAGTTAATTCTTTCAGAGCTATTTCAATTCTATTATAACACAGCTAGACAGATGAATAGACTAAGGCACACTTAGTCTAAGACGTCACCACTGAATGAAACATACTGTCCAGTTTATATACTTTTTGAACCAATTTTATTTTTAATTTCCTTGTGACTTGTTCTTCTGGTTTCTGTCTGTGTCATGAAAAAGTCCATGGTTATTTCACGCCCTTTTTTGGTCCTCTCTGTTTCTGAAGACTTTACAAAAGTCTCTCCACGTCATCTTTGCATCACTTGACCTGTTTACATATTATTTATTTATTTCTGCATCTGAAAGCCAAGAAAGTCAACTTCCTTTTTTTCTATAACAGGATGCATTTACAGTAATGCCCACAGCTATATGTTATTAATATCTAAGCTGAACATAACTGTTCTTGCAAAGCAAGCATATTATTTTGAAAACTGCTGTTTGGCCTTGCACATTTCCTTCACTGTACACACACTATAATTTTGGGGAAAAGCATTTTAATTTACACAATATCTATCACAATCAGTTACAACAAACCTTAACATAGAAGCCAAACAATTCAAAAATTCTAAAAATCAAAGTTGTGCAGAAGCATACACTTTTTCCCTATACTTAACAATAATTTTCCCATCCTTATCAGAGAGAGAGAGAGAAGGACTATAATTGCTTGTTTAGCAGCAGAAGGATTAACTAAAGCTATAGCTCCTGGGTCAGGTTTGGAAAGAGTGCAAAAAAAAAAAAAAAAACTTAAAGGATTGAGGAACCTTATACATACTATGCCTTTTTAGGGGTAGCTGACTGACTATCAGGAAAATTGCAGGTAGTAGCACAAACACTCCCCAGAGCTGACAGAACTGAATGGATGGGTGCAAGTTTTGGAAATTCCTTCTGTAACAGCTCACAGTATTTTCTGAGGGACTGAAAAACCTCGGTGTTCTCCTGCTAACTCATTCTGGAAATAATCTCAGGAAAAAGAGACCCCCCCCCAGAAACTGAGCTCTCCCTGGAGTCTGAATCAGAAGTCTAAGCAGGAAATCCTGTAGCTGCTCCTTCATCCTCCAGTTCAGATTCAGAATCTTGAATCTCCTCAGGAGAAGATGTATCCCTCTTTTACCAGAAACTACTTTACTAGAAGGATCAACAGCCTGAATTAAACCCTGAGTCACACCCAGTAAACTACTCCTGCCTAAGGAACTTTGAGGAGCAGTAGATACATGCTTAGGTTTTGGTTTCTTTTTGACAGGAAAACTGTAACCAACACTATTAATGGCTGCATCAGCTTACCCATGGATGGGCACAATGTTCCAATAAAACAGGAAGTGTTCCCTGTTCCCTCTCTCAGGACAGACAAAAGTGGTTCTCCCTTGCCCACTGAAGGGACCCCAACAGCTGCAGAGTACGTGGTTAAACCTCGTCCATAGAGGCTTTATATGCAACACCATAGAGACCAGGGTAAAAGATGAATGGTCTGATGTACATCTAATGGCCACAGCAAAGTCATCCACCTGTGGCTGAGGCAAACTGCTAGCCTGCTGTGATGGCAAAAGTTGTTTGCTTAACTTTTTATTTTTGTGGCTGGAACAAGGACTGACTGTAGGACCAAAAGACTGATCCATGGTCAAAATGAAAACATTGCCTCTTGCCAGGGGAATAAAGCAGCAAATGCCAGTTAAGACTAAATCTTTAAAAGTCACTTTTTTCCAAGGCAAACAGTAAAAAACATTTTAAAGCACTTTACATCCTCATAAAATGAAATAAACGGCTTACACTGACAGAAAAAAGGAGCACTCCATTTAAAAGTACAGTGCAGTCTTGTAATAATCTGATACAACACAAACTCCTACCTTTAAAATAACTTTCCTGAAGAGGAAAGTATTGATAAACAAAATTTACCGATTGTAAATTTTTCCCCGCAAAGGGAATTTATCTGCCCAGCAAAGGAACATCACAACCCAGCCATGATCCTCAAAAAGCCTCACTGGAGCATACTCTTAGGACGCAGTAAAGCTCTGAAGGGCTTTGTGCCCAAATCTGCCTTTTAGTCAGCTCAGCTCAAGCTGTCAGACAATTTGGGCACATGGAAGGTATCCTGAAGTTTTTAAACCTGGCCAGCTGTTATATCCTTGGCAGGATTTCACCCATACAGCAACAGCAGCAGTAATCAATATGATGAACATTAGGATTTGTCATTCATGAACAAGATGTCATGACATTATAAAAACAGAAAGGTGGTAGGAGAAGGGTTAGCAATAGTAATATTTTATTTATTTGTGTGTATTAACAGGGGTAGAACATAGATGGCGGTATAACGATAAGTGATGCAATGGTATTACGTATTCGTGGATGAAGATATGCAGGCTAATTCCACATACTTTTCACTGGGTTAAGTTTGATTTCCAGTAGCATAAATGTTTTTATCTGTGTCAAAAGCAGACACGTTTTTATTGCTGTGTTGCTCGGCTGATAAGTGTATCAAGGTTCAGCATTTTCCTTTTTATATTGTTTTTGGTGAACAAGTGATTCATCATCAAGCATCCAGTAAGAAAAAGGATGATTTCAGCCAAGAGAGCAGAATCCTCGCGGCATCCCTTAGAACATATGCTAAATGGCTTTTTGGAAAAGGGGGACCCAAACAAGTTGAGAGGGCAAAGGCCTAGAACTAAATGGTTATGGATATAAATGAGGCTGGTTTCAGGAACTGCACATTAACACAGTGCAAGAAGAGGGCCAATGACATGATAGGATGTGCCAGACCAAAAGCAAGGAAGAATGCAACTAGCTGTAGCAGTACTGGGGTGGGCACAAACACTCAACACCTGATAAGTAATACCTCCACACCATTCAGACGGATGACTATCAAATGGATGAGAAAGGCATGAGCATAATCAGAGGTGGTATGAACAATGGCTATTAAAACACGCCTGCAGCATTAACAGACTTCTGCTCAAGAAGGTTGGTTTCGCCTCCTATCATGTTTACATACAGAAATGACTGCTCAGGTGAAACAATTACATGTAATGCATGATATTTACTACTAACAGGTGAAGCCTCCACTTCTCTGCCTAATGATAGTGAACATGGTTAACTGACCACCACACCTCATTGCAAGGCATACAGTAGTGTACTCTAGTATCTGAGTGGTAATGTAATCAATTAATTCTGTACAGGGTCAGAAGCAAAAATTAGCAGGTCCACTACACCAGTAAATTTAGAAATCGGCAGCAGAATAGTTGATGATGATAATAACAGTTATTTATGGGACAGCCTGAGGAAAGTGGCATGCAGTCACACAAATTAAAGTCAGGCTCACACAACCCACAACTGCAGAAAGTTTCTCATGGCCATGGAGGTATTACACTATAGGTTATACAGGGAGAAAACTCATGAAGCTCAACACCAGTGTCTCAGAACCAAAGGAACTCCTTTGATATGATGACAGAAACTCTGAGGTAATAGTGTCCACTGTGATATCTTTGGAAAAGGGTGCCAGGCAAAGGCACATGTCACAGCTACAGCAGGAAACACAAAGCATTTGCTACCTAGCAGCAAATGTGTCAAGATATTCTTAAGGCTAAGTGTACTGCCATTGCCACATTTTCAGCTAGAAATGGTCAGAGTCCTTCAGACTGCATGTTAGATTTTACAGCACTACAAGGGAATGGTAGATAGAAGGGACAATGCCATAACACTGACCCCTAGCATGGTGGCACACACAGCATCCAGTCTGCCTCCATTCATACACTAGGGAGAACTTGTCAGACTCAAGTTGGAGTTACTGTTGGAAGGGAAAGAGGACTGGGCACTGCCCAGAAATATCACATCACACTACAAGTGCTTTTCAAGAAGGTAGAGGAAGGAATACAGGGGAATAAACACAACAGAATCCATGCAGACCAAATCAGTGTTCATCTGCATGCAGCAAAGCCTCATTCTAGGTCTTGGTCCTGCAGCACTCTGAAATCACTGTCTGTAGGATGACCTGCATCCAGTAGTTCACGTCATCACAGTAAGTAACCATCTAGCTCACATGACAGCCCCTCCTCGACATTACATGCACCTTCACCTACCCTATCTTTAGGAGATGTTGTGTATGACACATCTGACAGTGACCTACTATGACTCAAGCTTGACATTTCATGTACTTATAGTAACAAACATAGCATTTTCAGTACCATACCTTTTAATACACATACAGCAATGTTTAACTTCTAAGACAGTTGGTTAAAAAAAAATCACAACTGCAAACTATCTGAAAAAAAAGGTTATATGAGTATCCTGTCAACAACACATGAAGACTTATACTTCAGTTGACACAAACTGGTGCAAATGGTATAATGAATTAAAGCCACCCTGATAGAATCACACTATCAATCAGTTATACAACAATAGACAAAAAATCTTGGCCTGCTAGACAGGTGTACAGGGAAGTAAATAGTGTGGGAAGAAATAGCCAGGGAATTGTTATGGCTGGGCTTGTATAGGCCCTAGGGCTGATAGCCTAGTACCAACCTATGAACCTATAAACATAGCAGGAAAAAAAGCCATTAATACTAAAATCCCCCTGACCAATCTAAACAGGTAGCTAAGAGGGTTAATTAATGTTTCAAAGGCTAAATTTGGAGGAAAAAAGCTCCTTTGGCAAAGGACAACCACAAAGCTTTCTACAGCTATGTCCATAACCTCAGGGGAAATACACAACAATGCCCAGTCCTATTGTAAATGGCATCACCCGTCCTGAACCAGAGGCGATTTCCAAAATTTGGGTGACAGGTTCAGCTCAAATGCCTCCCCCCACTCTGCCCCCACCCCAACAATCCAAAGGAAATACTGCATACCACAATCACCCCAATCATTTCTAGGAAACAGGTCATCAATGCACATTCTAAGGCCAAACACACTGTATCGATGGGCACAGAACATCCTGGGATGCTTACTATATAACATGAAATATGACCTCTCTGGTCCACTTGAAACACTTTTCAACTGGAGCCTACAGTCAGGTTTTGTGGTCAAGGAATGGAAGATGGCTGCAGTCATTCCCTGCATAAAGGAGATCATACCACTGATCTGGGCAACTACTGGTCCATAAGTTTGACCAGCCTCGTATGCAAGGCCATGGAGAAAATTGTCATGAACATGATAAATGAGGACACAGGTAACCTACAAATGCTGGACCCATCACATTTTACTTTATTATTGAGTGTTTGGAATTACAGCTTCCAATTACCAACAAGATGACCACTGGGCATCCTGCCATGTAGGAAGGGGCAGTAAAGTAACCAGAAATGGGAACTGTGTGCACTGGTAAGATGTTGGACAGAGACACTGATGATGCACTCCCATGCATCACATGTACCTGGCAGCTGATGGAATTGTAACCTCTCCTTTTGAAGTACCACTCACCCCCCCCCCCCCCAGTGGTTCAGATAGTGCCCTAATTACAAAATAACTGCAGTCTATCCCACAGAGTACCTCAGGGAAAAGCGCTACCCCAAAAAAGGCACTCACAGTTCGTGCTTAGTCCTGAGGTAGCACTGAAAAATAGATGTACTGATTCACAACTGCCAACAGTATGTCCAAGAACTGCAAAAGTATCCTCAAGGCAGAAGTCTGAGAAAAACCCAAAGTCTCCCCAGTCTGTGTCTGGAAGGTCTCCAAGGCAAGTACAGTGAGGGCTATACATACCTTGGTAACCACAGAGAAAGGAAGTCCATGCAACACCCCCCCACCTGTACCCATGTGGGAACCCCACATGTTCATTAACACCATTACAATATCCATGTCCACTCTGAACCCATCAAGGATTTTCTAATTATCAAAATTATGACAAGTTATCCTTTGTATTTTCACCTTCTTGGTCGGTACATGCCGCTGGGGCAAGCAATTGTGGCCCTGCCACACAAGCAGCTCACTCCAGGAAATAGCAACGCTAATAGCAAAACAGAGCATATTCTGAGTGCAAAGTAGACACAAAAGGTGTGATTCCACCTTTTATAACATCTCTGGACAGTGTAGAAATGCATCACTGTATGACTAAGAATTACAAACAGATGGGAAGTGGGGTTATTAGCATAAGTAGTTTTAAACCATTTCTCACTACCATCTCATCACCACCTACTTTGAATAAACTTATTCAAGGCCATCTCCCGTAGGCAAAACTCACCTCTATGAATTGTGCCATGGCTGTACTGATAGACAAAAAGCCCTGACCATCTTAATACATTTGCATAATGACTATGAATACCACCTATAGCATTTTATGAAAGAGGTTAAGGTTATAGCTTACAGACTTGTTTTCCACAGCAGGAAGAACTTTTTTGTGTGGCATGTGGCAACTTCAAATAAATCTCTCCTAGACGAAAGTGCAAATCCTGACACACAGCATGCTTTCCTTAATTTGCATTGTTTTAAAATAAAAATTAAGACAAGTACTAGGAAATCTGATTAGCAAATTAGCTTTATTTGGTAAAATGTGTCAAGATTTACATAACAGTTCAATGGTTACCTATTGGAAATCAAAACCTTTCTCATTTGTTGAGGTTACAGAAATGTTTACAACTAATATTTGAGAATTAAAGTGTTATGCTACTATTTCTTTTAAAAACAAAACAAAATATATTATTGCAGTGCAAGTTAATGTTACAAAAAGGCATGCAATGTCTTTCTTCAAGCTGAAATATTTTTATATTAAAACGCCTTGCTACCTCATTTAAAAAATGAGTTGCTTTACTAATTCATAGGTTCATAGATCAGTACTAGGCTAACTGCCCTTATGGGTCATTTTAAGCCTAACCAACTGCCCCTTGTGGGGATCAAACCCTGCACCTTGGGTCTGTAAGGTGAACACCTTAACCATTATGCCAACCTCATAAAAAGTAAGGCAGACAGTTACAAGAGTAGTTGTTAGTTATCGAAAGATTTATTTCTTTTCAAGGTCCAATAAATATTAATATGATTTATGGCCCCAGTGTAGATTCTCCATGAAAAGCATGAGCCCTAGTTTTACCACCATCATCATCTTCTAGGGTGAAAAGAGCAAAGGATGCAGTGTCGCTGGTATCATACGGGTCTACGGGTGACAAACTTGATCTGGACAAACACTATGCTACCTAACAGGCAGCGATATCACCTAAGAAGGCAGTGTTAATGTCTAGAGAGATCTTTTCAGCAGTTAAATCGACTTAGATCTCTCTTCCAGGTAGTGGAAGGGCTATGCAGCCCAGCATGTCTAAACACTAGGAAAGCATTAACTAACCTCACAATGAGAGTCTATTCCCTATTTCACTGACAAGTCTGACAATATTAGACCTGCCCTTCCACCATAGGCCTCCAAGAGTTTTACAGTTGTTCCAGCCTCCCCTCTTTCTATCCTTTGGATGGTGTTTGCCATTCCTGATTATGAGGAGCTCACTACAGTGATCTCAAGTATGCAACCAATAACTTGTGGGCTGGAACCCTGTCCATCTAGGCTGGTGATGGCTAGCCTTGGTGCTCTGGGACCAGTAATCTTCCAGATTCTGATGTTATCACTGAGGAATGGAGTTTCTCCTATGGTTCTAAAAGAGGTCATGGTTATGCCTACTCTCAAAAAGACATCCCTGGATCTTAATATCTTTGAAAATTAACTCCTATCACTAACATTTCTTTTTTGAAGTAGGAATATTGAAAAAGTTGCCTATAAGCAACTTAAGTTACAGTTAATAGACTCATGAATCCTTTTCAATCAAGTTTTCCCACTCACCATAACAATGGGACAGCTCTTGTGAGGGTTGTCAATGATCTTCTATTGGCTACAGACCAGCTGCACTACAAAGTGCAAGTCCTTCTGGATCTCTCAGCAGCATCTGATACAATAGACCATGTTACTTTCACACAGTGGTTACTAATAACATAGGTACGGTGAGGTGAAGGTAACAGCTACCTTGGGCACAAGGTGTCAGAGGTTATGATCAGCAGATGCTGATCAGGTGATAATGCTGTACTAGCATCCATTTCAGAATGCAATACTACATTTGTGGTCAGAGCTGAAGCACTTCAGCACTCCGTGCATCTACAGGCAGTGTAGACTTCCAGAAAAGAATGCAGATATTTCATTCTCAGACAGGGCTGAAGTGCTTTTCAATGTTATGTGTGTGACATTTACAATGTACTTCAAGGTGGGATGGCAGATGTGGAAGGTACACACTGTGCAAAAAAGCTAGCCACAGCTCTATCAGCTACAAAACTTACTGTAGTGTCTCTGATACAAGACTTGGCAGTTTATGCAACTTTGAGGGATTCTTCTACCCCCCCCCTTCCCAGTTGCATCATATATGGTGCTAATAGGATTGAATTTGGTGATAATGTGTAACCCTTGGTGTATATTTGTATTTCAAACTAATACTTTTGAGACCAGGTGTCAGCCCTAGTGACATCTTCATGTTCTCATCTGTGAAACATCTCTAGGGTTAAGCAAATTTGAGCTCAAGCCAATATCTCAGATGTCATCCATCCTATGTTCTCTTCAAGGTTGGACTATTGCAATGCCATGTAACTGGGACTACACACTGAACTTCACCACTTAAAGATGGTGCAGAACTCTGCTGCAAGGTTACTAACATGTGAAGCATGTTACCATCATATTAATCCTGCTCTGTGTAGCCTGCATTGGCCACCTGTTCAGTACAGGATCATCTCCAAAATCCTAGTGTTGGTTTACTTGTCCATTCATGACCTGTCTCTCATATCTGAAAGAGCTAGCAGTGCCCTATCTCCCACTTCGGGTTTTGTACTTAGCCACCCAGGGGCTTCTGATGGTTCCAAAGTTGTGATCTGAGACTTCAGGATTCTGTTCCTTTCCTTAACAAGCTCCCCATCTGTGGAATCTACTACCATGGTGGCTTTGGTGGTGACCAACATTGTCTGGCTTCTAGAGAGCCCTTAAAATGTATCTTTCTGAAGTGGCATTTGATGGGGTGGGTTAGCTATACTTGCTGCAATATCTGTATGTTATTACATTCATCAAATCCAATTCTGTTTAGCTATTACATTTGTCAAATCCAATTCTGTTTACTGCCTACTTACTATCAAGTATATTATAGATCAGTTTGACTTGATATTAAAAGTGCTTTGAACTAAAACACCTAAATAAAACTGAAGCTGATGTAACTCCTGTATGCAGTCTATTTAGAAAACTTGAAAACTGCTATGGTAGGAAAACATATTGTTACTTTTCTTGAACTAGCATCACTGATGATTTATATAACGTTGATGGAATTCATTAAAAACAGTTTGGAATCTGGAAGTGTCCACTGTATTTGATGGAATAGCCCCATCCTTGCAGTTATCAACAAACTTAAACATCCAACCACAACATACTTTTAATTCTCAAAAAGAAGATGCCACAAAGAGCAAGACCCATCACACAACCAAGTGGTACCCTGCCCATAATAGTAGTACGTGCTAAGAAGTGACCCCAATAGTTACTCTGAACATCTGGTCTGCTACCAGCTGACAGTCCAATACAGAACAAACTAGATGATGCTCACCTCCTGTCTGATGGCTGTGGGGCATAGTATCAAACATTTTAACAACGTCAGTTTAAACCACTGTGATAAGGCATCTTGCATTTACATACCAATTACCAAAATTATAAAATCCTACTACATAAGAAAAAACAGGATTTACTAGGAGCAAACCCATGCTGAGCAAGATCAGGATTAGCAGTTCCTTTTAAAGAAAAAGTAGTTGTAAAATGATTGGAAAGGAGATTTAATCATTTCAGTGTTATGCAAGTTAGACTTACTGGCCTGTAATGCAAGGGGGTTTTGCTCTACCTCTATCCTTCCATATGCAGCCTACTTCAGTTTTTTCTAATATGATGGTATATATATACACACACACACACACACACACACACACACACACACACACACACACACACACACACACAAGTTAATTAAAGATGAAGTACCTCAACAATTTGTTTGAGTTCAGATACAAATAATCCAGGGATGCCTCAACTATACTGATTATTTGTTTCATGTTTTACTAAATTCTACCCACTGATTTCTGATACTCTTGAAATAAAACACATAAGCTGCAATCAGGAAATTAAGAAAATAAAAGAAATCTATAAGAGTTCATATAGGTTTTCTTTCCACCCCCATAAACTATATTAAATATGATAGCTTAACTCTTTCGCCATTAGCGAGCACCACACCCAGGGACGCATCTACAACGAACTTTGCCTTCCAATATCTTTTTCTGACCTGTTCCTCTTTGTTCACTACCTTTCTCTCCTTTCTTGAGGGTTTAACCCCAACTGCTATATACGCTGTGATCTCCATTTTTCTCTGTGCCACCTTATGCTAACTCGTCCAACAGTTAACTAATCATTCCTGGATATGGCATCCTCTAGCACTCCTCTATTCTTGCCTCTTAGCTCTTTTTCTCTGGCTTACATCGTATTAGCTCTGTTAACTTATACATAATTACCCTGCAATTGTTGAAACAACTCACTCGCCTTCCCTGATACTGAATGAACGACTGACTGTTTTTCCTCTTTTTTTTTTTTTTTTAACTTGTAGTCCCTCTAGAGGTTCGGCTCTACCCATTCCGTTTGCTCTCGCTACACTTGGGCTCACTCCACTCCCCTACCCTCCCACACACCTCTGAATACTCTACATTTATACTCTAACCTCCCTGTAAGGGCCCTCCCCCTCACTCTAATTATCCAATAACATTACATCCCTACCCTAATCACTAAACACTCCCATATTTTTGCTTTCCATCCCCTACATCACACCCCTCCCACTCCTTTTACTTCCACAGCACAAATCAATTTCTCCCTCTCCACCTCTGCTTAACCTTACTTTTTTCACAACTCACTCTATTTTTCCCCACCTCTACCTACAGCTCCTCCATTCACCTTCTTTAACTCTCTTACAAAATCTCCATACATTCAGTAATTCCACACTCCTCATCTCAATAATACACCCACATAAAGTAACAGCATACTAGTGTATTTCTTCTTAACTCCCTTTCTCTTACTCCTCTCTGGGCTATCATCTTATTACTCTACCCTACTAAAGCCTCCACCACTCACCCACTCTTACCCAAGTAACATCCTCCTATAATAAAACCCTGTACTTCCATATTTCACCCTCTCTCTATTACTATTTCTGCTTCTCTAAACCTAATCTACTGCCAATAACACTCCTACCACATGGGGACATCCACCCAAACCCTGGTCAATCCTCTCCTCCAACACTACCTCACCTACTAGGCACCAACTCCACACCTCTCCAACTAAACACCTGTCTATCCACTCCATAAACCTACAGTCTCCCAAATAAAATCACAGAATTACATGCTTGGATAGCCCACCACTCTCCACACATCTTAACACTCTCAGAAACCTGGCTCACACCTCATATCACAAACTCAGAATTTCTACCCCCTGGCTAAAAGATTTTCCAGCAAGGCAGACTTTCCAAAAAAAGGGGGAGGTGTTGCTGTCATGTACTCAGAACAGTTTAACCTCTCCCCTCCCCCCACCCCTTCCTGACTTCTCCCCAGCAAAACTTCTTTCTCAACTGTCACCTTAACCCATACAAGAAATTTGCAATAGCATCTATCTATATTATCCCTGGTAACAATATTCAAATTCTTGAATCTATTTTATCCTGCATCTCTCAACATCTACCTTTTTATTTCTTTTGTCTGTTCCTGTTAGGGGTGGCCACAGCGGATCATCTGTTTCCACTTCTTCCTGTCCTGTGCATCTTGCTCTGTCACACCATCCACCTGCATGTCCTCTCTCACCACATCCATAAACTTTATCTTAGGCCTTCCTCTTTTCCTCTTACCTGGCAGCTTCATCCTTAGCATCCTTTTTCCAATATACCCAGCATCCCTCCTCCGCACATGTCCAAAGATTACTATACTGCCTAAAATTTAGAGATCCAAGACAGAAGGTGTTTGGACATACTAAAATTTCTTATTAATTGTGTAATGAATAAACTGAAATTAAATTAAGATTTTAGTATTCTAGGTAAGCAGCTATGATAATTATAAGTTTGCATATTTTAACATTTCAAATAAGTATGCTCTTTTAGAAACTTCCCATGCTGACGACATTGAATACTGGGGTTAAAAAGTTTTGCTGGGACTGTTTCCATTTTGAACAGACAGAATAGAGTTTGAGGATTAGGCATAAGTATATTAGAGGGTCAGCCCAGGTTGGACAGTTTGGAAACAAAGTCAGAGAGGCGAGATTGCGTTGGTTTGGACATGTGCTGAGGAGGGATGCTGGGTATATTGGGAAAAGGATGCTAAGGGTGGAGCTGCCAGGTAAGAGGAAAAGAGGAAGGCCTAAGATAAGGTTTATGGATGGGGTGAGAGAGGACATGCAGATGGTTGGTGTGACAGAGCAAGATGCAGAGGACAGGAAGAAATGGAAACAGTTGATCTGCTGTGGCAACCCCTAACAGGAACAGCCGAAAGAAGAAGAATAGAGTTTGAGTTGCATATTGAAGCTACTGTGCTCACTAGGCAAAAATTGGCTTTAAAACAGCATCTGGAAAAGACAGACTAGTTCTCTATGGTATGAAATAGAGACTTTTTTTTTTAAAAACAGTAAAATTAAGTCTTATGACTTAAGTGCCTGGTTCTGTCATACAGCTCTGATAATAGACATTAAATGAAGCGTTAGGATCTGACAGATGCAAGCATATTAGTTTAATGTTTTCAACTTGCAAGTGTATATTTTACATTCAAATGTCAATACAACTATTTCTTTATCTAAGTATATGTCCTTTTAGTTAACCTCAGATGTCTATTCAATACTTTAATTCAGAAGTTTATCATTGTTAGAGACTGGATAAAAATCCACCTGTTCCTCTTTCCCAGCATTCACAGGACAATTGTTATGCTTGTTAATACTGTTACTATAAAAATTGCTGATCTGACGAGTCAGCAAACTATTTCTGGATGTCAGCTATATACTACCAGCAGACAGTACTTTCAAAAACTCTATACGTGACTTTGCTGTGGTCTGTTACAAGAAATACCTACCTGAAATTTAGAGATATCAAATTAATAGTCTCTCCCAATTCCTGAGTACTGTGGTGAGCTCTGATCCTCCACCCCCTGGCAACATGCAATCTGCTCTCACTCCATCCGTGGCCAGTATGATTGCATTAGGTACTCAAAGTCCTGTTTATCAGCTGTTCATTGCTTCTACCACTTGGTAGTACAATCTGTGAGAAATGTAAATATTTAAGAAACAGAGAAATTCTTCTCGCATCATCCCACTATCAGTCATTCTAAGGACGTGCAATGTGTGTCTGCAAGGAATGAGATGGTCAACAAACCACACTCCCAGAAATGGTTTGCACCTCTCCCCCTCAAGGCTTTCGAAAACATTGTCCTCCCCCATAGTGTCTTTTTTAGGTAATGCCAAACTGGAAATACGTCCGACACAGGAAATCATATCTGAGAATATCCAAAGATATTACTGCTCAATGCTAGGTGTCTAAACAAGAAACTCCATTCCCCATAAGCTCTCCTCCCCCTGGAGGATGCGAGTGTTTGTGCAGTCAGAGGGGACGTGGTTTAAGGCCACGAAGAGTACCCCAGTATTGCAAGGCTACATTGCTTTCCACACATTTATACCAGCTACTACACAGACAGGGACTAAAGGTGGAGTTGTCTTGATTTACATCAAAAAATATACCTCAAGGCTGATCAAACAGAAGGGCGCACTTGAGCTTTTCCACATTCATATCACCATAGGTAAATTCCCATACCACTTCTTTGCAAGCTATAGGTCCCCCTCTGACCCAGGAAACCCATAACATGTATGTAACCTTTCTGGAAATACTTACCATCCAACCCAATACCACATTCACAGGTGACCAATTATCCCAATGTAAACAAAGTACAGTTGTGTACACTTACCATAAATGTAGATGTTCGAGTGTATTCACTGTTGCAGTCATTACATTTGGGTAATCTGCTGGCAGGTTGCCCTCAGTCAGCCTGATTAACAAATTCTTGGGTCTTGCGTCGGATGCTGTCCCTTCTTCCATGACGTCAGGGGTATAAAACATGCAGCCGACGCCATTATATCAGTTTTTCTTGCCCCAGATGTCAGGTGCCCCCCAAATGGGGAGCCAAATATGTAAGTAATTAAAAATACAAAAATATACCTCCAAACAAAATCAAATACACCAAAAAGGCTTTTGAGCATAGTAAAGGAAAAAAGAGGTATAGTAATCGAAAAAACAGGGGGTTGGAGGGAGGGTAACCAGGACTGCAACAGTGAATACACTTGAACATCTACATTTATGGTAAGTGTACACAACTGTACTATGTTCTGCGTGTTTCACTGTTGCAGTCATTACATTTGGGTAGATTCCCAAAGCTATGGTTGGGAGGATGGATTTATACAGCATTAGGACCAGCTATAAGGCCCTGCAGGACAGCAGAGGCAAAGCCAGCTCTGGATTTAGAGAAGAAAGGTAAATGGTAATGTTTGGTGAACATATGAACTGAGCACCAGGTAGCAGCTTCTAGAATGTCTCTGGTAGGAACACCTATGAGAAAGGCTGTAGAAGTACATGCCGCCCTGGTGGAATGAGATCTGATCCCCTGGAGAATAGATTTACCATGGTACATATAGCAGAAACGAATACAATGGCTTATCCATTTGGAAATAGTCTGCTTTGAAACAGCCTTTCCCTCTGCCCCTGCAGTAAATGCCACCAGTAGTTCAGATTTTCTTTGAGATTTTGCCCTGTTTAAGTAAAATCTAAGTTGTCTGTGTAAATCCATTGAAAGCACAATCCGTTCCCCCTTGTTCTGTGGATTGGGAAAGAAAGTTGGCAAATGAATGGTCTGATTAAGAGTCATGCTGGATACCACCTTAGGCATGAAGAATGGATTGGTCCTGAGAGACACCCTGTCCACATGAAAAATAATAAAAGGCTCCACTGCCATTAGAGCCTGCAATTCGGAAACCCTTCTAGCTGAAGTGACTGCTAAAAGGAAAGCTGTTTTCCAGGAGAGAAATTTTACGTGTGCAGTAGCAGCTGGCTCGAAAGGAGGGACAGTGAGTTTTTCCAATACAAAACTGAGGTCCCAGGCAGGGGTTGGAGCTCTCCTGGGTGGTCTTATGTTTTTGGCCCCTCTGAGATACTGCTTTAGCAGAGGATGAGAGAAGAGGGGAGGTTCTGTGTTGTAATGAGCTGAAATGGCTGAGGCATGGATTTTTATGGAAGAAAAAGACAGGCCCTTGTGAAGCATCTCAGTTAAATATTGTAAAATCTGAGAAATATTGGGCACTGTTGCACTTATCCCTTGTGATTGATTCCAGGCACAGAATCTTTTCCATTTATCAGCATAAGATTTTCTAGTACTAGGCCTTCTTGCCTCCAAAATGACATCCATTACAGGTTTGCTGAGGGATGCCAAGGGTGAAGTTAGGTGATTAGCCATGCTGCAAGATTCAACGTTTGGAGCTGAGTGTGCAGAATTTGGTTGTTCTGCTGAGACAGTAAGTAAGGTGTCTGAGGCAGATGCCACGGTGGAGAGTGTGACACACTGTGCAGGAGTAGGTACCACTGTTGGCGAGGCCAGTCTGGAGCAATCAAAATCATTTTTGGTCTGTCCTGTTTGACTTTTAGTAGAACTTTGGAGAGCAGAGGCAGAGGGGGAAAGGCATAGACTGATAGGTTTTTCCAGCTGAATGAAAGAGCATCCACTTTCCAGGCTTTTATGTGATGAGTTCTTGTGCAAAACTTGTCCAACTAATAGTTCTGGGGTGAGGCAAAAAGATCTATGTCTGGACTCCCCCATTTGCATGCTAACATGTTGAAAATCCGTGGTTCCAGTTTCCATTTGTGTGGGTCCATGAGATTTCTGTTTAGTCCATCTGCCAGAGTATTCAGCTTTCCTGGCAGGAATTGAGCTTGTAGTTGAATTTGATAGGTCAAGGCCGTGTTCCTCAATGCCATGGCTAGTCTGCAAAGGGGGTAGAAGTGTGTGTCCCCCTGCTTGCTTATGTACCACATAACTGTGGTGTTGTCTGTCTTTATCATTAATTGTCCTGGATGAAGGTAGTCCTTGAAGGCTGTCAGTGCCTTCTGTACAGCTAGCATCTCTTTTTGACTTATATGAAGGTGCATTTGATTTGGGCTCCATTTGCCCTGAATGCACTTCCCTGCCAGATGACCCCCACAAGCATAGTCTGATGCGTACGTAGTTAGGGTTTGGGCGGCAGTGGGTGGAGAGAATGGCAGTCCCTTGTTTCGGTGACAGGCCTCGGCCCACCATAGGAACTCTAGTTGCAGGCAAGGTATGATAGGAATCACTGTTTCCAGGCTGTGACAATGTTGACTCCATAAACTCTTTAAGTACCACTGAAGTTTCCTCATATACAGTCTTGGATATGGAATTAGAAGAATGCAGGAGGCCATGAACCACAAGGCTTGCAGAATCTGCCTTGCAGATAGCAGGGTTTTTGTGGCCACCTGTTTGAAGTAGGTCACCAAATGAATTTGCTTTTCTGACATAAGGTAAGCCATCTGGGTAGTTGTATTCAAGCTTGCACCCAGGAATTAATTTTTTGAGTGGGTACCAGCTGTGATTTTTTTTTCGTTTATGGTGTACCCTAGACAAGTTAGAACCTATTTTATAAACGCCAGATGTTTTTGAAGAATGTCCCTATTTTCTGCCTGAATTAGACAATCGTCCAGGTATGGACATATTTGAAGATTTCTTTGCCTGCAAAATGCAATTACTGGAGCCAGGCACTTTGTGAAGACCCTGGGCGCAGTAGATAAGCCAAGGGGCAGTGCAGAGAACTGGTAATGCAAATAGCCTGCTTTGAAGCAGAGGTATCTTCTGCAAGATTCCCTGATTGGGATATGCAGGTAAGCCTCTTTTAAGTCTAGAATTACCAACCAGGCATCTTTGCCTAGCATAGGAAGTGACTGTTGAAGAGTCAACATCTTGAATTTTGGAATATCCAGAAATGTGTTTAGAGTAGATAAGTCCAGAATTGGACGCCATGATTTGTCTTTTCTGGGTACCAGGAAAAGTCTTGAATAGAAACCTTGTCCCTTTTCCTCTTCTGGGACTGGTTGAATAGCTCCCATGTTCATGAGAGACAGTACTTGTTTCTGGGCCTCTGCCCACTGGTTTGGGGGCAGGTCTGGCCATCCGTTTTGGATTGGCAACGTGTGGAAATGAAATATGTATCCATGGGAAACTATATTTAAAACCCATTTGTCCTGGGTTATAACTTGCCAGTTTCTTACATGAAGTGCCAGTTTTCCGCCCAAAGGAGCGGCTGAAAGTAAGTGCTTGGTAAGTGGAGAGGGAAGTCATTGAGACTGCTTACCATAGGGAGGTGCCTTGTTGCTTCCAGATTTGGAGGAGGAGGAGGCACCCCATTGTTTTGTTCTAAAATTCCCTTGTGACTGAAACCTGGAGCCTTTGGAATGTCTGGGTTTGACTTGAGTGGCTCTCGAAGGAACTGGAAAGGACCAGTTCTTAGTAGGCCCGTGCCTACTAAATCTTGGAGGTTGCACCTGTAAGAAATCTTTCACAGTTTGCATAGATTTAGCTTTATCTTCCATCTTTTTTAAAACTTCTTCAGCCTTATTACCAAAGAGACGGTCCTGTTGTAAAGGAGCATCCAACAATTTTGCTTTAACATGATCAGGCAGAGTTTGCTCTTTGAGCCAAGCATGCCTTCTTAGCACAGAGCCAGTTACAGCAGCCCTGCAAGAGGACTCCAAAGACTCAAAACCACATTGCAAAGTATGTTTTCCAGCTTGTTCAGCTGAATGCAATAAATCCTGTAAATCTCTATTTTCCACACAGTCAGAAATTAACATCATTTTCTGTTTAAGCAGTCCCATGATATGCTGCTGGTATTTAAGCATATAAAATTGACAGTTTAAAGCCCTGATTGCCAAGGTTGCAGAAATGTAAACCTTCTTACCCCATCTATCCAGCGCCCTGGAATCTCTATCAGAAGGGGTAGGATTTTTAGCAGTAGAGGCCTTAATGCCCTTGGGATCCTGAGAAATGGTTTCAGGATCTGCGATAGGATTTTTGAAAAGGAATTTGTGGGAGTCAGGAACCCTGTAGTATCTGTCTGGCTTACAAGGAGCCAGAGGCAGAGAATCAGGAGCCATGCTAGATTCTGTAAAAACATCATCAACAATGTCTAGGACAGGAGGTATAGCCAAAGACCTATGCCGAGGAAGAAGAAGAAAATCCGTAAGTCTCTTTTTAGATTCAGAGAAATCCTGACTTTCCCAGTGGAAATGTTCCCGTAAGGTGTGTAAAGTTTCCCCAAAAGAAAAATCCTCAGGGGGAGAAGCAAAAGGAATGGAATCTTTTGCATCAGAGTCCTCATAAGTACATACAGACAAATGATGTTCATTAGAAGAGTCAGAAGAAATAGAATCCTGTTCAGAAGAATCATAATCAATGTCTTGCCTAAGCCTCTTAGAAGGGGGGGGGGGAGGGGGGTTGGCTACCCCTGATCAGGGTAATTAAATCTTCAGCCATTTTGAGCAGTTGCTTTTTAGGCATAGGGGCCTGCACATGTGGCCCAAGCGTCAGTTTTTTAGACATAGATGTAGATTTTGGCCTTAGTTTTGAAGATGGCATTGGTTTAATATACAGATCTGTAGACTTGAAAACACCCTCAGAAGCTGGTGCCTGCACAGCGGCTCTGGACCCATCTAAGGTAGAGACATCCGCGGGTTCAATACTTAAAGCATCTTGCAGCATACCGGACTCTGAATGGGTCTCAGCAGAGGCCTACGATTCAAAAGTAGTGGGTATCAGGGGCTGCGAGTACTGGCGAACTAGCGACTGGATTAGAAGAAGTATCGTCGTCAGTTTTGGGCCGCAACGGCCTGTCTCGGTCTTTTTCTTTGTGTTTTTTAGGTATTCCAGTAGTCGGATTGCTAATCGATGACATTTCTGGATAGTTAAATTGTGAGCCAAAATATTTAGAAGCAAAAATATACCGACATTTAATAGTGTGTTGATTAAATTTAGCACAAAACCAACAGCAAGGTACGTTGTAGTCAGGGCCTAGGCAAGGAATACAGTACAAATGAAAATCCTTATGAGGTATTTGCTTCCCACAAGTAATGCATTTATTAACTTTTACTGACATCATTAAGGAGCAAGAAAGTTTCCCCAACGGGGTACTTAGATTTTTAGTTGAAGACGTTGGTTCTGAAACTCAAAAACAAAAATTTCAGGAGTTGGCCGACTGGCACTTGCAAACTGCTTCTGCTTCGGGCACCGCGCGGCAAGAAAGACTGATGTAATGGCATTGGCTGCATGTTTTATACCCCTGACGACCTGACGTCATGGAAGAAGGGACAGCATCCAACGCAGGACCCAAGACTTTGTTAATCAGGCCGATTGAGGGCAACCTGCCAGGAGATTACCCTAATGTAATGACTGCAACAGTGAAACACGAAGAACATCTCCACACATTCAGGCACAGAGATTCCTGGATTTTGTAAACAAACTCCCTGAAGAAGATTGTCAATATGCCGACAAGTGATGCAAACATACTAGATGTGCTCCTCACTAATATGGAAGCCAAGCTGCTCAGCCCCTACTGTAATGTCCTGTCTGGTAAGGCCAGACCACAAAACTGTCCTCTGAAGTAATAATAAAACCTAGACCACCACCTAACCCTGGAATGTTCAGAACTGCTAACTTCCTACTATTAAATGATAACCTGCCAAAATTTCAAGCCTCCCTAAACCCTGAAAACACTGCTGCCTATACAGAACTGTTCACATAAACCCAATACAAGCATGCTTATAATAGCACAGAAGCAGCAGTATCCACCAGGAATAAGTACAGAACAAACTAAAAAAACAAGCCACCCTGGTAGAATCACATCATCAAAAGGCTGTAAAGAAAATCATGGCAAAAATTAGGAAATGTAGAACCCAGCAGGATGGGTGGCCACGGTGGTGCAGCGATTAGCATTGTCGCCTCACAGCAAGAGGTTCTCCAGTTCGATCCTCAGCTGGGGTGCCTTCTGTGTGGAGTCTGCATGTCCTCCCTGTGGTCGCGTGGGTTTCCTCCCACATCCCAAAGACATGCTGTAGGTGGATTGGACACTCTAAATTGGCCCTAGGTGTGAGTGTGTGCATGTGTGTGCCTTCTGTGGAAGGTTGGGTGCCGGGCTGGCAACTCAACACTGTAAAACTCCACTACCAATCATGAGCGGACAAGTGATCCGCTGTGGTGACCCCTAACCGGGAAAAGCCGAAAGAAGAAGAAGAAGTACCCA
This sequence comes from Protopterus annectens, assembly GCF_019279795.1. Taxonomy (NCBI): domain Eukaryota; kingdom Metazoa; phylum Chordata; order Ceratodontiformes; family Protopteridae; genus Protopterus; species Protopterus annectens. Next base: position 1,249,392,347 of record NC_056726.1, read on the forward strand.
GCAGGATAAAAGTGTTCTCATCAAACTAAACAACTCAGGGGACAATTAAAGTATATTAAAGTCACATCTGAGATAAATGTGGCCTCCATGGCCAAGGACAACCACAAGGCATATTTTAGGCTCCCTATTGAAATGTCGGCACTCAAAATGCGGACTGCCAACAAGCCAGGAAAAAAAAAAAGACCAAAAAAGAGCAAATAATTTCTAATCTCCTTTAAACTTATTTTTGCAAGGGGGGAGCAAGCCCCCACACCTCAAACTTATTTATACCAACTCCAAGATCACCATTACTTAGAGAAAAGGAAATATTCTGAAAAATGGTATCCCACATTTGGTATATGTAAGTCTGCTCTTTCAGCCATTCAGTCTCCACATTTCGGGACTTGCTCTAGCAGGTCAGACATTTCAAATGGTTACCCATTCTTTAGCAATCTCTGCAACCTTACAGGCAATACACAGTTGTGTGTAGAGCTCACTCTTAATGAAGCCACCTGCAATGAGACATAATATATATGAAACTTACTGGCAGACAAATTCAGCTCTACCTTTACCCCTTTTTCATCTCCCCTGCCTCCCCTCAAAAAATACTATCATATATAACTCCTGCTACAATCACTACAGAACAGGGCCTGCTACTATCACTACGGAACAGGGCCTCAATGCTCTCTCTAAGGCCAAGAACACTGCATCATCGGGCTCCTACAATCTTCCAGCCTGCTTCCTAAACAGCATGAAACATGACCCATCAGGCCTGCTGTGATTGCGGTTTAACCACAGCTTCCAAAAACTCTCTAGTCTCATATGCAAAGCCATGAAAAGAATTATCATGGAAAAGATCACTGGACCCAACTCAATTTGGTTTCATCGAGGGTGAGTCATACCTATTCAGCCTGGTGGACTTCTTTGAAAATCACCGAAGCAATGGACAGAGGCAAAACTGCTCACACTGCCTACCCTGACCTGGACAAGGCATTTGACACAATACTCCACTCTGATATTGTTGACATACTCAGGAGGTTAGGTATAAACCCTTTTGTCACCTGGTGGATAACCAGCTGGCTCACAGACAGGACCCAGGAAGTTAGAATTAGAAGCCCAGCTGTACAAAGAGGCCAGTCACCAGTAAGCTCCTCAAGGATCAGTCCTGGGACAAGTCCTTTCTGGCATTTACTCCTCTGAAGTAGAGGCCAATGACAAGGGCATCTGGCTGACAAAATATGGAAATTAGGAGCAGTCACAGAATTTCCCATCAACACTAGTGTCCTCCAAGAAGGGTTGACACAAACAAATAAATGCTGTCAGAGCCATCGACTAAAACTAAATGACAAGAAATGCATAATAGCATCCTTTGGAAAGTCAGCCACCCCTGGTAACTGCCATATTGACAACACTCCCCAAACAGTCAACACAGTAGTCAGGGACTTGGTGGCACACGTAGACAGCAATCTACAACTTTGACCACCACATGTCTATAGTAGTGAGGAAATCATTCCATTTTGTGCAACTTATAACAAAGGTATGGCATCTAGGTCCAAAAATGTTATTGTTCCACTGTATTCAGCTTTCATCAGACCTATCATTGAGTACAATGCCTGATTTGGTATGTACCTGACTGGGCATATCTAATAATTACCAAGATAAAAATGCAGGGTAATGGAGTAAAGATAAGACACTGGCACTTCCCTGCCTACCTATTTATTTATTTATTTTATTTATTTTACATTTGTTAACCAGGAAATTCCAACTGGACCAGGTACATTTTTAGCGGAGGCCCGGGGAGAAAAGCTCCGGCAACAAGTTATACAAATACAGTACATCCAGCATAATACACAAAACAGGTTACATCATGTATGCTAGGCACAGTAATATAACAAGAAATTAATAAAACACTCCAGGTAAAAGAAGATATGGAACATAGGTAAAAAGACAATGCCAGTTATACATTGGTAAAAGAAGAAAATATATCAAGTAATATTCTACAGTTAAAAGTACCTTTTCAGATGACCAAGCCTACAGGGGATCAGAGATCCAGCATGTGATCAGAGGGGAGTTTGGGGAGTTAATAACAGTGTGGGTAGGGTTATGTGATACAAGGGCATAACCAGGTACTAAGAAGATGCGATTTGAGGCAGTTTTTGAATATGGATGTGGAGGGGGCAGTGGACACGGATAGGGGAAGAGAGTTCCAATTTCTGGCAACTGTGTGGGAGTAGAGCACTTTCCCTGCATTATTGTTAGCCTTGGTAATGGAGAGGAGAGATTTTTTCACTGGATCTTAGATTTGCAGTATAGATAGTAAGTAGGTTGGATAATGAGGGTTTTTTTCGGGATATTTGAGAATATTATAGGCTGTGCCCAGCCTGGTGATAGTTAAATAGCTGTGGTAGCTCAAGCCATTTTAGTTCTTTTAGTGCAGTACGGTGATGGGTTCTAAAGGCTGAGTTAGTAGCAAACTTGGCTATTTTATTGTAGCATGATTCTAGTTTGTCTAGGTCACATTGTCTGATTTGGGTAAAGATTGGTGCTGTGTATAATAGAGTTGAGAGGAGGTGGCTTTGTGCAAGAGTGACTCTTGCTTTTTTGAGAGAGAAAGGACGTATGCCTGTATAGGGAGCCTAGCTTTTTGTGTACTAGTTTTATGGTATGTGGGATGTGAACATCAAAGTGGAGATTATTATCTATTTCAATGCCCAGAAGTTTGGTGTGGTTAGAAGGGGAGATGGTGGTGCCGTCCTTAGATGTTATGGTAATGGAGAGGGTTTTTTTATCTATTAGGGGTAAATAGTAGCAGTTTTGTCTTTTTGGGATTTAGAATTAGTTAGATACCTGATATCCATTTTTCTACTGAGTTAAAGGTATCTTGAGTGAGTGCATGTAGAGTGGTGGGAGATGAGGCCGAGCAGATCAGGGTTGAATCATCATATTGTATGAGTGCGACATGTTGTGTAGAGCTATTGAGGTTATTTGTGAAAATAGAGAACAATAGCGGGCCCAGTATAGAGCCCTGTGGGACTCCTATGGTGGTTGGAAGTTGTGTAGACAGAGTTCCTTTCCACTGGACTGATTGTTGCCTGTCAGACAAGTAGCTTCTGAACCAGGCTATAGTAGAGGAGGTGAAGGATAATGATGTTAGTGAGTCTAGTAGAATGGAGTGGGAGACCATATCAAATGCTTTTGAGACGTCTAGGAAAATGGCTGATACACATTTGTTATCATTCCTGTGAAGGTTTATATGATTAGTGAAGGATAGAAGGGCTGTGGTAGTGCTGTGATGTGGACGGAAACCGTGTTGTGTGGTAGATAGTAGATTGTGTGTGTTAAGAAATGTCATCACTTGCAAGTGGATGCATTTCTCAAGAGTTTTGGATGGGGGCAAAGGATGGCAATAGGTCGGTAGTTGGAGAATTCGTAGGAGTTACCTCCTTTATGGAGAGGAATGATGTGGGATACTTTCCAGAGTTTGGGTATGTCGGATTCTAGTATGGAGCGGTTGATTAGGATGGAGACAGGATATGGTAGGGAGTCACTAGCCGTTTTTAGGTATGCAGCAGGCTACTTGTTAAGAAAGGGGAATTTAAGGAATGGGTAGTGGACATTTTCCGGGAGTTATTAGGGAATACAGAAAGTACTCCAGAAGTTACAGTGAGTGAGTGGGATAAAAAGAATGTGGGTTTTAAAAACAGGGTAGAAATAAAAGAAAAAGAGATCTGGTTTAGAATTAATAATTATTTAGAGAGGCTGGCAAAATACTACAAAATAAGGGAATCTCATAGAACAAGAAGAGGTGCAACTGCAGAGTGCTAAACAGAAAATAAGGGAGTACATGCATAATATGGATAAGTTTAAAAATATTGCTGTTTATCAGCTTTGTTTTAGATAATATCTCCAAATCACAAAAATGTTTGCCATATCGACTTACGCAACATAAAGCAGAAAGGGCTGTTGCCAAACTTAGGGAGCATATAAAAAAAAACAAACAAAAAATAACCAGAGATCCTGTAGAAGTATTACAGATCTTTCAGAAATGGTATGAAAATTTGTATAAAACAAAGAAGAGGGAAAATCAAGAAAAAGTACACATGGAAATTGTTAGTGGAAGACTTAAATATGCCAAGGTTAGAGGCAGATGAGGCTCAACAACAGTCAAGATATGAGGGGATGAGTTAAAAATGGTGATGTACAACCAACCTGCAAGAAAGTCTCCAGAAATAGATGATATTCCATTGGAAGTGTGGAAGATAGGAGGGAAGAACTGGTAAAAATCTGGAAGGTTTTTTAACAGTATTTTAAAAGGGGAGGCACCAAAATACTGGAAAAAAAGCTGTGGTGGCTGTAATACCTAAAGATGGTAAATACCCATCTGATCCAGCTGCAAATGGGCCCATTTCAATTTTAAACCATGATTATAAAGTGTTAGTCAATAATGGCTAAAAGAATAGCAAGGGTGGCGCCACAATTGATAGATATAGACTAATGGGGTTTTGCGGACGGGAGGCAAATATTTGACAATATTAATAGAACAATGATGATTCAGACAGAAGCAAAATGGAAGAAAACACCACTGTTATTGATGGGTCTTGATGCAGGGAAAACATTCAAGAGAGTAAACTGGGATTTTATGAGAAGGACAATGGAAGCATTTTCATTTCTTGATACAAAAATAAGGTTAATTAAAAGGATGTATGAGGGATCAGAAGGAAAAATAAAAGTGGGAGGATCCCTCTCTGATAAGTTGTCTGAACAAGGGAACCAGGCAGGGGTGTCCTCTTTCCCCTTTGTTATTTGCATTATATTTAGAACCACTGGCAAAGAAAATAAGGTACTCAGAAATTCAAGGATATAACTGATATGCTATTCAAGAAAAGTTGGCTTTATTTGCAGATGATATTATTTGTACTTAATGGAGCCAGGAAATTACATCTCAGTGTTGTGGAACATTCCGATTCAATTCTGTTTTTTGTGGATATGAAATTAATGAAGATAAAACAAAGGGTTTAGCTATAAGCTATGTACCCACACATGAACTGGTTCAGCAATACCTGTATGTCTTGATAAAATGAAGTATGGATTAAGAAGAGGACATTGTTATGGCAACTAAAGATATGTGGGAAGAGACTAAGCAAAAGATAACACAAACACTGAGAAACAGGAAGCTCTTGCCTATGGATAGCAAGATATAAGCAGTAAAAATATTTTAGTTCCTTTAGTTTTTATACACAGGTCAGGCATATTTTTATCAACCAGAGGGGAATTGTGGATAGTAATAAAGAGGCAAATGATTTTATTTGGGAGGGGAAGAGAGCAAGAGCCAAGTAAGATAAGTTGTTCCTCCCAATAGAATAAAGAGGTTTAGGAATACCTGATTTGAATGGACATTTTAGAGCTACACAGTTAAGGCTCTCATACAGAACACAAGCAGAAAACTACAATTCAGAGTAGAAAGGGATGATGATGAAGCGGGGGGGGGGTTAACTCAAGAAATAAGGAAAGAAAGGGATTTTGGATGCAGAACTTTCAGGAGAATAACATTTATACAGAAAAATATAGTTAAAGTAGAAGAAAGTATACCAAGAATTAAGCAAACACAGGAATGCATAAAGGAGCTTCTGTCAATAGAGATGACTGTAATTAAGGGTGCAAAGAATATCAAGAAGGGGCTGGAATTTACCAGAGGAAGCTGGCAAAGGAACAAAGTTATTGGGAACAAATAAATAGAGAGGGAGAGGGAAAGGTAACAGAACTGGAACAGGTCAAGAAGATATTTGGACTGCAGGCTAGTGATTACCTTCTCAGTCAGGGACTGATACCAGAGTATAGACAACGAGAAAGAGATAAGGGAATTCTAAATGAAACACCCGCACTGTTTGGGTTTTAATTGAATCTACAAGAAAAGCTGCTGTTTAAAAAGGGATAATTAACAGGCCATATAAAATATTGCACAATAACTATAGGAATCAATTAGAAGAAGTCAAAAAAGATTGGGAAGAGAGATTACATATGCAATTCACAAATAAACAATGAGAGGACATATATATGGCTCCCAAATATACAACAAAATCTAGAAGATTTAGGATTTTTGCCTGGAAGTGTTTGCACAGATACTTTTACGCCCCAAGCAGACTCCAAAGACATTTTCCTCAGGTAGATGTCAAATGTTGGAGGTGTAATGGGAAAGAAAGAGGTACTCATAAGCATGTGTGCTTGGAGTGTAATGAGTTGGCAGACTTTAAAAAGTAAGTAAGGAAATTATTTTTTGAGCTGCAATACAGGCTCTGAATGGCCTAGCTGTAGTAAGGCCTTGCTAAGTTCAATTCTGGTGGCTGCCAAAAAAAAAACAATTACTAAAAAATGAAAATCATAATCTAAAATCTAACAAAAATATTACATCAAGGTAACACAACTTCACCAAACGCATGTCCTGACAAATCACCTGAAGAAACTGCCAATGCGTTCAACACCTACTTTATCGAATCCATTTCCTAACTATTTAACCCCAATCTCTCAAACAACACCTCAAACCTCCCTATACACCCCTTAACCACTATCTCAGTAAACTCCTTCTCACTCAAACCTGTCTCCACTGACTATATCAAAACTCTACTCTCAAAGCTCAAACCATGCCCTGTATCAGCAGACAATATTCCTTCTTACTTTCTCCAGATTGCTGCACACCCCCTTGCTATGCCTTTATCTATACTAATCAATCACTCCACCTCTGAGTCTAAAGTTCCTTCTACCTGGAAATAGTTTTACACTCTTCCTATTCATAAAAGATGTAACTCCACAGAAATATCCAATTTCAGACCTATCGCTATCATCTTCCCAAAAGCCTTGAGAAATGTATATACACAAACAAGTTATGCATTATCTCTTACAAGAAAAACTTCTCACTCCAACACAGCATGGCTTCCGTCCCAAGCATAGTATAACCACAGCTCTACTATCATTTCTCAGCACGTTAGCCCTGACTAAAGATGATCATAAACTCATATCTTGTCTATTCCTTGACCTCTCTAAGGCTTTTGACACTCTCTCACACACACTGCTACTTAGTAAACTTATAGACCTAAACTTCTCCCCTGATACAGTTGCATGGTTCTCTGGCTATCTCTCTGACAAGCTGCAGTTAGTACAATATGACTCAGCACTATCTACCCCTCTTTAAGTATGAACTGGTGTTCCCCAAGGTTCCATTCTTGGACCTCTACTCTTTAATATCTTCACCAACTCACTCCACTCCTCTTGTCTTCAATCTAACATTGTCCAATACACAGATGACTCTACAGGCATAACTACTGCCAATTCCCCCTTAGAACTCCTAACAAATACACAGACATCTTTCAACTCAGTAGAGACATGGCTCACTAATAATCAGCTCATCCTCAACCCTAAGAAAACAAAACTACTACTCTTTCTACCTAAATCTGCAAACCACATTAAACTTTCCTTCTCCATAAGGTCTCTAAACAATACTCCTATACAAGTCGAAACTAGCACAAAACTCCTTGGCATTACCATTGATGACCAACTAAATTTGTTCTTCACATTAACAACTTTATAAAAAAAAACACCAAAAGCTAGAACTACTGTACAGGAACAACAAATTCCTAACTACTGAAGCTAGGATTTCTCTTACCCATGCCTACCTTCTACCATGCTTAACCTATTGTTCCCAAACACTCACAAATCTGAACTCCTCCCTACTTACCAAATTAGAATCAACTTACCACAAAATAGCTAGATTTGCAGCTCAACAAACATATAAATCTTACCACTGTCTCTCCCTAAAATACCTGAACTGTCCAAAACGACCTTACCTGTTCCAACAATCTCAACTCCAAATCATACACTCCATCCAATATCAGCCTGATTTCTGCACAAGTCTATCTTCTCTCATCTCTCACTACTCCCCTACCAGACTTCTCCAAAGCTCAACCCAGGACCTACTAAAAATCCATAAACCCAAATCCAACACAGGATGCAACTTAATATAGCTATCATCCCTCTATTGCATGGAACAAACTCCCACTATAAATAAGGTCCCTGACTCACCCCAAACAATTTAAGCTAGCAACCAAAGACCACTTTAAAAAACACTGGTCCTGCCATTGTACTCACCCTCCCTGATTATTACCTACCTTTTATAGTACAGTCAAACTAACTTACTAAAACTTACCATTAACTACTTTATCCTATGCTTCCTATGCAACCTCCAAAGCTTCTTCTATACTCTGCTCCCTGAAATTCTTTAACCTTTTAAGTTTCTGCTACTCTGCATACAAAAGCTTATATTTACTCAACTCTCATTTTAAACCAAAACATACAACTTATTCTACTTTTTTAACATTCTCCTTTTTGTTTACAGTAGTTTTATCTGTCGACAATATACATGTATGTAGCTTACGTATTTTACCTACTAAAATTCTCTATTGCTATTTTTGTTGAAATGTATCTGTATTGCTATTTTTATTGCATTGTATATCTTTGGAGCTTTTCTCCCCGGGCCTCTGCTGAAAAGGGGCAATAGCTCAGTCGGACACTCCCAGTCAACAAATGTAAAACAAAATCAAATAAATAAAATAAAGCAATTATACTTGAAATAATGAATATTGAAGAAAAATAAAGAACAGCAAGTGGGATCTTTAGAAATGTGTAGGAGTAAATTACATAGAAAAAAGTGGAAAACAAAAAGTTTTGGAGGAAGAATGAGGATTAAGAGAAGGCAGGAATTGAACAATTTATGTAATAATATACAACATACGTCATGTATACTGTTTGTAAATCTGAACTTTTAATATGGTTTGATTACTTTTACATAAATGTAAGTTTGCCTATATCACAAGCAATACTTCAATAAAAATGCTTAAAAGAAAAAAAAACGCCTCCTTGAACACATTCATGGATTCTAGCCTCCAGCACACAAGGCAACACCTGCTCCTGTTCTGCATGCACATACTGTAAAGCCACTTAATTCACCCAAGAGTTTCGAGGAAAGCAAACCTAATCCTATAAAAGGTCCACTAAATCTGTTTCTGCACAAGGAAATGTTAGGTGACTCTACAGTTAAGCAAACAGACTCCACTCTCTCTAGACTGGGGAAGAACAAGGTGACTGCAAGCTGTTCTCTGGTGCAGAATCTGTGATGTCACAAGGGCTCTTAAACTAGACGAGTAATGAATAAGACCTAGGTGCTGCCCATGTGGGAATGAATGACCTGAGGCGCTATACGTAGAGGCATATGCAAAATGAAGCATGATGGAACTCACTATGCATGACTTAGAGTAAGAAAAGGCACTAGTCCTGAGAAGCATCTTGCCTTCAATTAGAATAATGCCTATATACAAAGGCAAGACAACTGGCTTTAATGATCAGTTGAGTAGTTGGTATCTTTCTAAGGGGATCCAGTATGTGACAGACTGGGATGAGTTGATAAATAAGACTTCCCATTTTGGCAGGAATGATGTAACACTTCTCATACCAGGGCTTTCACATAATGGCAAAAGCCTCTGTTGCCCCCACAGGGCCTTTTTTAGGCAGGGTCTCCCTGTTGGACAGTCTTACATAACAAACAAACTCCAATTTGGACAACATCATGGTGGTACTATTCAATGCTAGGAGTCGAAACAGAAAGGTGCCTAAACTAGAGGACCTCCTGCACTCAAGCACATTAAAACTCATTTGCTTACCAAGACAGGGTTTCAGTGCAATGGCAACACTCCCTCTATACCAGGTTTTAGTGCCCATCATGCCATCAGGCCCTTGGGTAACTGCAAAGATTATCTGTATTTGTTATAAATACCATCACCTAATATCAAATTACCCAGAACCCTGACCTGGAGATCCAAATCACCCTTAAAAATTTCAGCTATTACTTCACTACTAACTACACATACCCATCAAGGTCTATTACTTTAACATCACTAAACAGTTAGCTGCATCAGTGGTGCAGAGGGATAAATCCCTGACTATGGCCCAGGCAACCCAGGTTCGATTAGTGACTTGAGTGACTAATGAAGCGGCAAGGTGGAATTGGTGGTATGTCCCATGGGCATTTATGGTGATAAGTGGTTTTATGGTGACCTCCTACTATCATATTCACAACAAAAAAGACTTTAATGCTCAAACATTTATGTCCATCTTACCAATCTGTGACTGGACCCCACTCAAAACACCATCCCCTTGATACTGCTGTACACTATTTTAATACCACCTTCCTTGACATACTAAATAGGCTAACCCCATGCAGAACTACTACAGTAAACGCTCCTTGGTTAACAAAATACACTCAAAATCTACTCAAACTAAGAGATAAAGCCTGGGCACTCTAGCACACCAACAAAAAGCAAGTTAACCTTTATCACTACAGACATCTTCAAAATAAAAGCCAAAGCCCAGGTTACAGTAGACAATAAACTTACTATACTGTTATACAGCAACAGCACCACAACAATTCCAAAAAATTTTGGTCTGCCATAAAAAAAAACTCTTTCAATCCAGACAATCAATCATCAACACCTACCCTATCAACCACTAGCAATAACGACAGCGTAGCTGTACAATTCAACTCATTCCTTACAAATTCCATACACTCACCTTCTAAGGCCTACTTCAATACACCTCCAACTACCCCAACCATAACCAAAGAAACCAGTGGCACCTTCTCCTTTAAACCTGTACAAATTTATACAATAAAAAAATTACTCTCTAAACTTAAACCCACAACTCTTGCAGCTGATAACCTACCTACGGAATTCCTAAAACTGGCAGCAGATGCTATCACCTATCCTACCTCTGTTCTGATTAACTGTTCCATATCAGAACACTACAGTCTCTTAACCTGGAAAATATCTTATATAATCCCTCTGTATAAAGGTGACAACTCTACTCCAACTACAGTCCCATAGCTATCTTATCTCCCCATCCAAAGTCTTAGAAAAATGCGTTCACATGGAGCTTTTAAACTATCTATTATCTAATAATCTCCTACCTAACGCACCACGGTTTCTGCCCAAATCACAGTACCACAACTGGCCTTCTAAGTTTTACTAATAATGTCAACCACAATAGAAATGATGGGAAACTAGTATCCTCCATCGTCCTGAACCTACAGTCTCCCATCAGAAACTTCTTGCTGAATTTTCCACCCTAAAACTTAGCCACTCTTCTCTTGCATGGTTCCACAGTTACTTAACTTACAGACAACAAGCTGTCAAATGGCAACAAGACCTCTCATCCCTATTGCCTGTTACCATTGGACTCCCCCAAGGTTCAATTCTAGGTCCCCTACTTTTCAGTATTTTTACCAAGAGACGCCATATAGCTACTCTTCTATCCTCCATTTTTCAATATGCAGATGACTCTACTCTCATCTGTGCTGCATCTAACCTAAAACAACTTATTTATTTATTTTTATTTATTTATTAAACATTTGTTAACTTAGAAAGTCTGACTTGGAACGAAGATAATTTTCAGCAGAGGCCCGGGAAAAATTGCTCCAGATGCATGTCTTTGTAATGTGGAAGGAACCGGAGCACGCGGAGGAAATCCACACAAATGCAGGGAGGACATACAGACTCCACACAGAAGGCCCCACAGCCAAGAATTGAACCAAAGAACCTCTTGCTGTGAGGCGAAGTAATGACACAATAGTCCTTAGCTGTTGAATCCTGGTTATTAGACTAACTATCCATCTAAAACTAAACCAATGCTCTTTCACCCCAACAAATCATATGACCCCCCCCAACTCCACTCCAAATACATTCCTCCAACAATACCATAATAACAACTATATCCCAAACAAAATTACTAGGTGTTCTAATTGACAATAATTTGAAATTCGACAAACACCTATCTCAGTCTATCAAAAAGACACATATTAAACTAGGTGCACTGTTCAGAATCAAGCCTTTCCTCACTAACACTACAAGACTAGACAGGCAACTGCCAGAACTCAACTACTCTCCACCATGCTATATGCCTCTCTTATCTTCACCAACCTAAAGAAAACTGATCTAGTCAAGCTTGAAACCAGCTACAATAAAATAACTAAATTTGCTACTAACTCCCCACATAGGTCTCACCACTGCTCTGCCTTATAACAACTCAACTAGCTGGAATTACCCCATTACTTAACCTACACTCAACTCACTACCCCTCACAGACTGGTACACCAACTCACTACCACCCACAGACTGGTATACCAACTCACTAACACTCACAGATTGGTACACCAGCTCAATACCGCTCACAGACTGGTACATCAACTAACTACCTCCCACACAGACTGGTACACCAACTCACAGACTGGTACATAAACTCACTACTGTTCACAGACTGGTACACCAACCCGATAAATCTCCTGTTCTTCAACTACTGCTTCAACCCTACACCAACATTTGGGTCCTCCGATCCTCACATAAATCTTTACTACAGGTCTCCAAATCCAACAATAGTGCCGGTGACTCTCTCTAATCTAACTACGTCTCCAAAATATGGAATACTACCCCTCAGCCCATCATAACTACTGCTGACCCTACTCACTTTAAAACATTATTTAGGGTCTTCCTCAGGAACAACTGGCTTTGCCCATGTACTAGTCCTGCCCAAATCCTATTCCCCTTGTCCAGCATCTCACTCAACCACATTCTTGCCATTCTATGTCCACCATATGTAAGTTAATTTACTTACTTATTACTTTACCTCCTATCCTATCCCCCCTTTCACAATTAATTTAACCATTTAATTTCTCTTCCCTTACTCCCCTCCTACTAGTTCATATTAACTCTCGCTTTCTTCTCACCTATTTTCCTCTCCTCTCACCTCACTTCCCTATTCTACTTGACTCACTAGTTAACTTCACTCCATCCATATGTGCTCAAATTGGACTTTGTACATTTGGGAAAGTAAGTCACACACTTATCTGATGTCTGTGTTCAATACTGCTGCACGGTTTAAACTACTGTTTATTTACTATTCTGCCTTAATTACCAATATGTATATTTTATGTCATATTCTATTCAATGTAACTCAATGTAACTTTTGTGATGTGTGTAATTTGTGGTATTCTATGTAATTTGTTAATTGCCTCTGGAGCTTTTCTCCCTGGGCCTCCACTGAAAATGGGCTTTGACCCAGTCAGATTATCCCAGTAAACAAACGTTAAATAAATAAAATAAACAAAATAATCCCTGGTGAAGGCTAGGGACAGCACATGGTAGGCATGCCTAAAGAGGGGAGTAGGGTGGACACATGGCTGAGCTGCAGAGGTAGGATGCATGTCCACCCCCCCAAGCATACCATTTGGACTGCGAGGGAAGAGGAAACAGGTAGGTTACAAAGCAAAATGAAAGCTCCCATGGATGGATACTCAGACATGCTGAGCCCCCAGTGTCTTCTTTCCATGACAGGCCCAGCATAACAGATTAAGTTGGGGGGGGGGGGCAGATTGTAGACCTAGCATGGAAAGATGCCAGGGAGCTGGGCCAGTAACAGTGAAGGACTTGAGGGAGCAAAAAGAATGCAAAAATACTGAACAGTTAAATATCAAGCCAAATACTTTATTGCTAGGAAATTTCAATTACCCAACTATTAAATGGCTTACTTACACCTCTAAAGACAGATATGCTCAATGTTTCCTGGACTTTAATACCAGTGCACTGGAGTAAACTATAAAACTACCTAGCAGAGATTCAAAATCCTTAACATGGTCCTTACCAACCTAGAACCTGCCTGTACTACACCCCATATCTACAAATCCCTAGTTAAATCTGACCACAAGTCAGTTATCTTCTCTGTCAGGCCTAGTGGTAACACCTCACCACCAAATGAGACTGTCTTTGGGACTTCATCAGGACAAATCTACTTTAGCTTGTAGAAGACTTGTACAAAATTCCCAACAAACCCCTGCAAATTGATCCAACTGAAAAGGATGCCACATTCTAACTCAGTAACCTTTTCAAAGGAGCTTTCTAGGTTCAAGACCTAAACATCTGCACAGAAACAGTTTGTACCTGTCTGCCCTAAATTTAGTCAATTCAGGAATAAACCTCTCTGTTGGATCTCCCAAATTAATAAACAGTATAAGAAAAGGACAACGATAAAAAATTGTAAGAAATCCTCATCCCCTTACGCAAGGACCACAGTGAAATATGCCAGCAAAAAAGTTGAGTACTATTGGAAAACGTAAAGCAGCGTTTGAGCTTACAGTCGCGACAAATACCAAAAGGAAAACACAAGTCTTTCTTCAGTTATGTTACCAGCAATGAACTGAGTTCACCTATATCACACATTCCATTCCCAAGGATATAACAAATACCTTAGCAGACAAGCTTAATGCAAATTTTACCCAACCTACCCACACTTTTTCTCTCAGTACCCCTGAAAATACATTTTCCCCTAAAATCCCTTTGGAACAAATCTTAACATCTCGGTCAATGAGTAATGGGACCAGACAACATAGCAGGCTACATTCTCATCTGAACATCTGCTTAAACTCTTCAACCTCAGCCTCTATACAGGATTTGTGTCTGATGCTTGGAGAACAGCCACTGTGACTACCCTACACGAGGGTCGCCCCGGTAATTACAGGCCCATCAGCATTATATGTAAATCCATAGAAATATCATAACTTAAGTGATTTAGATCCCAATCCTGATCAGTCTGGTTGTGCAAAGGGCAGGTGCTGTCTCCTGAACCTAGTAAGCTACTTTGAAAAGGATACTGAGGCTGTGTACAGTGCTCACTCAGTGCAAGTTATCTATTTTGATCTGAAAAAGGTTTTTACCCCCCCCCATGCTGGTACTGTTAAAAAAACAGACAAAATGTAAACTCCTCTGTTAACCTTGGGACTACAAATTAGCTATCCTACTGAAAAAAATAAACATTGAGCTTATACTCGGCTCTTCTCTAGCCTCTGCAGTCCATGCAGACTGTATAGCTAATAAAAGTAGAAACTCAACTTAAGCTTTGCTAGAAAAAGTCTTCTTTCTCCAACAGCCTGCTTAGCCATCACTACGAATGCACTAGTCCTCATGTTTAACTTGGGCTCCCTTTCTTTGTCTTACACCCAGTTTGCAATACCTACAGAATACAAAGAGCAGAAAAGAAAATATGCACATTCATCCTCTTTGCTGACCCACTACTCCATCACTGTATTGTTTATTTTACTTATCCTTTGTGGTCCAAAGTCCCACTAGAACAGTGGCCTCTGCAGAGGTGACCCGAGGCAGTATTTCTACTACTAGGAGAAATTTGGCTAGGTCATCAGGGAAGTTGCTATAACACTTTTCGATACAGGACATAGGATTCTTTCCAGCCACCTGAGCTACCATCATCTCTAGCATCCAAAGAACGATACAATACATCCCCTAATGCTGTAATGCAGTGTCAGCAATCTAATCCGTTACACCACTGACACTGGACTTAAAAATATTAACTGGCTTTCAGAGATACACAGGGCCATTTTTCTTTTAATTTCACTAATGTTCAAGGTTCTAAAGCAATGATACTTCCCACCTCTAAAAGTTAAACTTCCATTTCTTAACACATATGAACTGAAAAACTCACAAAACAACTTGCTCACCCCTGCTTACCAAAGATTCAAAACGATACTGGAGGAGAAAGATTTCTTTAGATTGAAACACACCACCTGGAACCACTTGCATCCAGTAAAAACTAAACAGGATTCCAAATGTTTCTTGAAAGTGCTTAAAGAGCATCTCTCTCAATCCTTTTGTAGTCACTTTAGTTGTGACTGAAAAGGGTCAGCAAACTGGATCACATGCCCAGTCATCAAATAGCAATAATAATAATAATAATAATAATACATGGCTGTGAAAGTTGCTGGTACCCTCTATGAACATACAATTGCAACTACTGGGGTACAACATGGATCAGTATGAAGCCCTCTCTTGTTTGGCATTTACTTTCTTGACATCCAATCCTGTCCAATATCCCCACAGTACACCATGTTTGGTTGTAACTGCAGTCAGGACATAGTTATCTGCCATTGATACTAAACAGCTACAGACAGGATCTGTACTCTTTAATGAACAACTGTTTCACCGAAAGTGAAATGGCCGAGCACACTTTTGTGAAAGTGTGCTAAAAAAAAGATAAAAATGTGGGGAAATGGCTGTTGCTGAGATTGTAGCACAGTGGGGATAAGGGAATATTCACTTTTCCCCACTGTAGTGCGATCTCGGAGTGAGAATATAAAAGTAAGAGGAGAGTGGGGAGAGCAGCCCCCCACATGGGGGGTGCAGGGGAGGGGCTTGCCCCCTGCGTAAATGTGAGTACTGTGGGTTTTTTTCATTTTGTTTTATAATTTTTTTTTGCACACTTTAGTGAAAGTGCTTTTTCGGTGCAAAGCACTTTCACTAAAGTGTGTTGAGTCGTTTACATTTTGTCGAAACGTGATTTTGTGCAATAGTCCTTGATCCCTCCAGACAGGGCTTGAATATGCTCACACTTAGTATATTAAAGATGGACTCACATTAAATGCAACAAAGTGCAGCACAGTATCATCTAATGGCACTGCTCTTCAGACAGACATGGTCATAAAAGACATGGGTACTTATGTGGACAATTCTCTCTCATTCGATCATCATGTTTCCAAAATAGACAGGTAATATTTCTGCCTCACCCAGTTAATTTTGAAGGGAATGCCTTCAAGAACCAACAAAGTCATCCTGCCCCTGTACTCTTCCCTTATAAGAATCTTCACTTATAGGATATGTGCCCCCTCTGGTATGTATAAGCCAAAGTATATTACTCAAAGGTCACAAGGATAACTTTCAAAGAGAATCAAAGGCCTTAAATTGTTCGGCTATCCTGATAGATTAGCACAATTCTCATTACTGTAGTCTACAGACTGCTCCATGGTGACTCGCATCTTGCTTTTCACGTCACAAAAGACCCAATCTTGTTTGACCTTCTCCTTTGCAAAACCAGTGGCTCTACAAATTTGTTTATCGGGAAAGTCCGACTTGGAACAAAGCCAATTTTCAGCGGAGGCCCAGGGAGAAACACTCCAGATGCATGTCTTTGTAATGTGGGAGGAAACCGAAGCACCCGGAGAAAACCCACATGAACACAGGGAGGACATGCAGACTCCGCATAGAAGACACCCCAGCCGAGAATCGAACTGGGGAACATCTTGCTGTAGGGCGACAATGCTACCACTGCACCACTGTGCCATCCATGACCAAATACCTCTACCAGGGACCTAAATCTATGCAAACAAATAAACAAGACTTGCTGAGATAGGTTTTTAACTCAAACTACTCCCAGCTTATGGAACAGCCTATCACTAGAGGTCAAAGTACTACTTTGACTACTTTTATGGATTGTCTTCTTCATGATTCGATGGGTAGACACAATCAAGTATGGCCTAGCCCGACTTGGGAGGTAAGCATGTCTGCTTAAAGAAATCTCTGGCTAGGCACCTGGTGAAACATGGGATCACTTGCCAAATATTGTTACTATATTCATATGTAAGTATTTACAAATCTTGCTCTGCAATACATGGGATGCCAGTCTTGAATTGGTACTACCAAGGGAAGGTGATTCCCAGTATGTTACTCGACATCAATGGCTTACATTCTTTCTCATACCAGACTGCTCCTTTGAAACTAACTTCCTTGGTAGCTTTATAAGAACACCAGCATGCATAGCCTTAGAAGTCCATGACAAACTATTTCTTAAAGAATAACCAAGGTACTAGTGATACACATTACAGCTGACACCAACAGAATGACAAAGGGAGATATAAACTGCAAACTGTGGGTGACAATTTCATTCAGGATTTTTTTTTTTTTTTTTTTACACAGACAGAGCAGTGGAGTCATGGCTGGCTTGCCAGAATGAGTGGTGGGTGTAAATTCTACAGAGGTTTTCAAATCTGCATATGATAGGTTAAGGGTGATGGAGATTTTGACAGGAATACACAATTATATACTGGCAAAACTAGACAGACACAAGGTCTTCTGCTAACTCAGAAAAATATCACTAGCAGAAAACAGGAGAGTCCATCTCTGCAGACAGGTCACAAGACTGTCTGTGTGTAGTTCAAGACAGCCTACCACTCTTTAAAAGCAGCCTGAAGTCAGATTAGGGGCTGACGATAACACTTCACTCCCATCAGCATAACTGATAGGGCAGACTTGCAGAACTTCATTTGTTTACTATTGAAAAAAGGAGATGGAACACGGCAGAATCTTAAATGCATCAAGATTAGAGACCAAAGAGATATATCTTTTTTTTTCAAAATTAGAAAATATAACAATATACAATCTAAATGTAAGGAAGAAAATGTGAAATGTTCCCTTGTTTTGGATTTATGAAGAAGCTTTTCTGTATAGGTAATGTGGTCAGAATATAGTCTAAATGAAAGAATGAGGCAGCCTCAAGGAAATTCATGTGAAGGGTGTGAAAAAGTAAGCTGGTGGTTATGAAGGATGTATACTTTTTCCAATACAAAACAAAAATAAAAATTTCTGAGGGTTGGGGGCTGGCATAATGGTTAAGGTGTTTACTACACACACACAGAGTACAGAGTTTGATTCTCACCCTCAAGGGAAATTAGCTAGGCTTAAAATGTTCCACAAGGACAGCAAGTCTAATACCTGCCTACTAACAATTAGCCTATGAAATGGGCTATGTGGTCCACATGGCATCCAATTTCTTTCCATACCTTAAATTCATGAAAGTAGTCAATGTTCAAATTGACCCTAGGTGTATGCAGAGTGCATGTGAATATGCTTATATACTGGGATGAAATGATGTCCTACCTTCTACCTATTGCTTGCCAAGTTCTGTCTCCCTGTGACCCTGAAGAGAATAAAGTAGGTAATAAAACTAACTGAATGGATATTTATAAAAATGAATGGATATTTATAATGGGCTTATGTATAGAATAAAAGTACTTAACTGACCCCAGTACAAACCAACATATTCAGACAGAGGGATTAGATTTTCTGTGTTTAAGAGGTCTCTCATAACTGGTTCAGCACTGACTGACCAATGTTCCCTGTATTTTCTCTGTAATGAACAGTATTCCATTCATTTTATTTCAAGGACATGCTATCACTGGCTCAATACAATGCATGTGATAAACTTTTTAATAAATAAATAAAATATGCATGTGTTATACTGTATTATATTCACATTCCAAAACGCAATGCAGAACTAAAGCCCAGTGAAGTACAAGTTTTCAAATCAGTTATGATATCTTATTTTCTACAACTGTAGTTGTGTTTCTTTAACAGTCACACTATACCAAATGCACTAAACTGACCCCTACTTTCACACAAAATACAGCTAAAGGTGGGCTGTTGTAAGCGTATTATCTGACATAAGTAATGCAAATCAATAAATACCTTCAAATGATCTGAAATATCAAACTCTGTGGGCACAGCAAAATCACGAAGACAAACAGTTTGCCCAGTTCTGTCAAACATTTCCGATTTGAAATGCTTACTATACAGCCAATTGTTTTTGGTTGGCTCCCAAGATTTCCCATTAGCTGCGCGATAACCAAGAGCAGACACCCACTTCCTTCTCCCTATGGGATCTTTAGGGAAACTAGGATTAAAGTACAATATAAAACCATCAGTTAACTAAAAAATATAAACTACACCACAGAAAGACAGCACAGGTACATGAAGCGAAGCAGCCATTCCTACACACACTTATGTACACATGCTGCTTGCATGTCATGTCACTGAGTGTTGGGAGGGTGGCTTAATGGCTAAGATGTTTGCCTTACAAACATAAGGTGCAGGGTTTGAGTCTCACAAGGGATAATTGGCTAGGCTTAAAATGGCTTGCAAGGGTAGTTAGCTTAGTACTAAACTATGAACTTATGTATTACCTATGTGGTTTTTATCAAAATGTTTACCAGCCTAGTCAAATGTCATCTCTACAGGTAAATTTCAGAGGGGAAAAAAACACTGGTTTACTCAAACTGTAAGCTTGACAAAACTGTACTCTGCATCACAGTACAAAGGAACATATACACAGAAGTATGTTATGAATTTTTTAAAAGATCATGAAGCACTGCAGTTTTATTAGTATGCCTTAAAGCAAAATGAGGCTTACTCCTGGAAAAGTCTACATAATAATAAATGTCTGTTCTTTCAAAACTTTCACAGTGCAAAAACATTTTTTTGCATGGTTTGTTGTCCCACCTTCCCGCAAGATGCATTTTTAAAATTGGTTGTTTCTTTTCCATGATTAGCATTTGTTGTTGCACTCTCCACCATGGCAAGATATTCAAAATCATAGCATCTCCTTCCTGATGGATTTGTCTCGTTTTTCTTTGTTGCTGCAGCACAAATAGTTTCACTCTTTCTTGGTGTCATCTTCATCAATTTTGTCTGACTGAATGAGGGACTATATTTCTCTAGTCTAATGAATGAAAAGCCGTGCTTTAAATGCCAACAGCCTAGCACTTTCCAACATTTAATGGCAACGCTAAATATTTAATAAACACAAGAATCAAATATACAGGGCAAATGACGTCCAAATGCATACATCACAAGTAATTATCAAGTAAACTAGCTTTCAGAACTAACTTGAAAAAAGCAGACTTGTATAACAGAATCACAATCACCAATAACTTGTCAAGAGACTTGGGTTGCACGACTAGGGCATAAAATGGCCCTAGGGGTCATTAGCCTAGTACACAGCTATGAACCTGTAAGCCTTATTGTGCAAGACAAGACAGTAAAATAATGGGTTGAACAAAACCACTGCTGATGCCACAAATTGTAAAATCAATGGCATCAGTTAGCTGTGCAAGTGTAACAATATGGCAAGATCCATTCTTCACAGGAAAAATATTGCTGCTAATAAAGTAAAACAAACAGCAGCCACAGACAGACATCTGTATGCCAGGCACCAGAATATGCACTTCAGACCTGAAGTAGATGTTAAAACTCCGTCGCATTTTGACTAACAGAACTGATTAAGAACATCAAACAAGACTTTCTATATCTTGTTTCTTGCAAATTATGACAATCCATGGCCCCAAGAGGAGTGCAAAAAGAAAGTCACACTAACAGGCAACCAATTGTCAAAACATTGACTCCTGACTATCAGCCCTCCATGATGTAAGAACAGTTAATAGTAGGAGGACCATTTCAATGAAGAGGCCCAGTCAGAGCAATGGACATCTTTTACCTGATGCTCTAAACACAGAAACAAATAAAATCAAACACTTACAAAGCAGGAAGTGAAGACCAATGCTGTAACAAATCTCCAGACTGCCAAGTTAAAGCACTTTGGCTAATGAACAGAGAATGGAATTCAGACTGTTGGCTTCAATAAACCACTGTTTCATTCAAGCTGAAGTCTGAAGCAATTCTGAAGGCATGAAGCAAGCACTTAAATCTATCCTAGGATGTATGCAGGCTGCCTTCTTGGACTGCAACTTCCACATTATGCTGAAGGACAGGTTGTTAGATATTCTTTATATTGGTTTACTCACTGCATACTGTGGACCATGGTACCTTGACTGGAGCATCTTTTGTCACACTGCGGCCCAACATCCAAAGTCTTCAACTGGTTTGTCTCTCACCTATTTGAATTGCATTCACCAACTGGCTTTTTGTTAGAATATCTCCAACAGCTATATAATGACTTGAGGGTTCCGGATGAGATCTTGGCATCTTTAATATTCAAATAGCATATGCTCCTATTTAAGGAGGTCATCCAAGATAGAGCTACCAATACTACACTGATGACGCCCAACCAGGCCTCTACTTTTACTAACAGTCTGGGCCAAATTCACTGCCCTAGAAGACAAACTGGATTCTATCCTTCTATGGATGGCATTCAGCAATGAACCTCAGTGTGGCAAATGGGCAACGGTCCATGCCATAGTTTATCCAACTTATCCAACACATCTTCCATTCTCTTCTCCCCTTACTTTCAGATGCCCTAGAATCAGTTATAGTCCAACTGTGGAACTACCATTAGCTGCAAGATGCAATTAAGATGTTGCTATAGATTTAAATGAGTTAGAACTAAATTTATGATACCATCATATAACCAATCATTTTTCCTGTTTAGCAAAAAGCACCATGACCTCAGAGAATATCACCAAAATCGTAAAAAAAAAAGTTTATTCACAGGGGGGGAGACGATGACTGCCCATCAGTCTCAGTCAAAAAGCTCTACAATGACAATAGAAGAGAATTCATTATTAAGAAAACAGCTATAAGTGAGAATTTCAAAACTGAAACAGCTTCCTATGAACTCTTAGAAATACACAGTCAAACACTCACTCACTCGAGGCACTCCTTAAAATGGAGAACATTGATATCTGTGCAGTGACTGAAACCTGGTTCAAGGCTCCAAAGAGCACCCCTGCACTACCAGGCTATAACTCATACCACACTTTTCGGCCATGTAACCTGGACCGAAACACCAAAGGCGGAGGTGTGTCCATATTCATTAAGGATATCCAAACCTCCAGGCTAGTTGCTCAGCATAATGCATCCAAGGTTATCCAAGTGCAACTAACTCTGGGCAAAACTGCAATCCAAATTGTAGCTTGCTATAGATCCCCCACCATGCCCCAGGATTCCCACTCCTCATTTCTTGATGTACTGGAAAATATTAGGGTTCAACCAAATACCCTAATAATGGGTGACTTCAACTACCCCACCATTAACTGGTAAAACTACTCATGTACCAACTTCTTAGTTCAACGCTTTCTGGAATTCATAAACTCCAATGCCCTAGATCAACTTATCCACACCCCCACCAGGGGCAACAATATCCTAGACCTAGTCATTACCAACATGAGTGACTGGTGTTCCACACCTGAAGTCAACTCCTCGTTGGTCCGATCCGACCATAAGCTTATCACCTTTGATATCCACATCCCGCCCCCCCCCCCCATTAAGGAAACCACAGTAAAAAATTTCTCCAAAGCCAACTTCATGCTTCTTAAGACAGAAGTGGTGAACTTCATTACACCCATGCAGATGGACAATACAGTTACAACTGCTGAATCCTACAGAAATGCACTCTATAAGTACGTACACGAGTGCATGGATCGTGCTATCCCAAACAGAACCAAGACGCTATCCTCCAAAAAAAAGAAGCCAATCTGGTGGTCCCCTGCTATAAACAAACTGTACAACAAAAGGAAGAAACTGTTGCAAAAGAGAGTAAAATCCCATGAGTGGAGGAGCTCCCTGGTCAGCCTCAGTAAGAAGCTGAGATCTCTTATAAGATCCTCCAAAGCTAGCTACGAAAACAAAATCACCACTAAATCCAAGGACAACCACAAAGCATTCTATAGCTATGTCAAGAATCTAGATGGCAACACCCAGATCTGCTCTGAGTTACAGCACAAAGGCACGAAAATTACAGAACCAACTGATATTGCCAACATCCTGGGCAGATAGGTTCAGTGCTAACTTAACCCCCCTCTCACCCCCTAAAGGGCCCATATCTACACAGGAAGAATGCATAGTCCCTGTAATCACAACTCCGCAGGTAAAAGCTGCACTCTCTAAAGCCAAAAACACAGCATCCATGGGACCAGACAACATCCCAGGCTGCGTTTTACACAAACTTCAGAACAAACTGGCTCTCCACTTAAGCACCATGTTCAATAATTGCCTCATATCAGGCTTTGTGCCCACTGAATGTTGAACAGCAACAGTTATCCCACTCCACAAAGGGGGAGCCACCACTGATCCTGGGAACTATCGACCTATTAGCCTGACGAGCCTGGTCTGCAAGGCCATGGCACGTATCATCATGGAACTCATAAACAAAGACATTGGTAACCTCCAAACTCTGGATCCCACCCAGTTTGGGTTTGTGAAAGGCAGATCATGCCTCCTGAACCTGATCGACTTCTTTGAGGCAGTCACCAACACCGTGGATGAGGGTAAGGTGGTTCACACAGCCTATCTTGACCTCGTCAAGGCTTTCGATACCATCCCCCATTCTGGAATTATAGCTAAACTCACTAAACTAGGTATAAATACCTACGTCACCAGATGGGTTGCCAACTGGCTCACTGACAGAACCCACACTGTAAAAGTTGCAGACTCCAAATCTGAACTCAAAGCAGTGACAAGTGGAGTACCATAGGGTTCCTTCCTGGGACCTCTCCTGTTTGTTATCTACTTCTCTGAAGTACAGGCTAACACAGAAGGCCTCTGGCTAATGAAGTTCGCAGATGACTGCAAACTAGGAGCCATAGTCAAGTCCCCAAATGATGTGGACATCCTACAGAAGGGCCTCACTGAGACAGATACCTGGTGTCAGAGCCATGGCCTCAAGCTCAATGCCAAAAAGTGCAGTGTCATCCCCTTTGGTAAAAACTCTGTACCCATGAACTACCACATAGGCAGCAATCTACTTAACACAGAATGCGTGATAAGAGACCTTGGAACCCAGGTGGACAGTAGTCTCTCCTTTGATAGTCACATCGCCACAGTAGTCAGGAAGTCCTTCTACATGGCACACCTCATCATAAAAGGGTTCTCATCCAGGAAAAAAGAGGTCATTGTTCCCCTCTACTCGACACTCATTAGACCCATTATAGAGTACAACACCCCTTTTGGAATGTACCTTACAAGACATCTGCAGCAGCTGGAAAGGCCACAGAAGTACCTCACAAAGAGGATTACTGGCCTCAAACAAATGCCCTACACTAACCGCCTCAAAAAACTCCAGCTTTACTCCATAGTATATCGCCTACTCCGAGGTGATCTCTGCCTAACATATAAAGCTATGTCAAACCCAGAGCTGTTGGACATGCTACACCTAAAGAAATCCCAATCCCTCCGAGCTACACACTCTAGGGACCTAAACCTTGTCACCACAACAAACAGGACACGCTGGAGGGATAGATTCCTGTCCCCAGAGACTTCCTATACTCTGGAACAAGCTACCCATCTATGTCAAGCAAAGTTCTTCATTAGCACTCTTCAAGAAAAGTCTCTGCTTGACTGTGGCACAGGAAAATAGCTTTCTTGGGTGGCGTAAGCCATGGAACCTTGCTGGCTAGGCTTACGTAGGCCCTTGGGCCGATAGCCTAGTACCTATCTATGAACCTATTAATAAGAAATTTTGCTAACATAAAACAAAGTAGAGCATGTGACTGGGAAGCAATCCTACACTCATATCAGCAAAGGTTACTGACAAAAATCAAGGGCTCCATTAGTGTTAAGTGATAAACCACTTGTACTTGAGGGTACTAGCCATGTATGTTTAGAAAGGACGGCATAACTCTGCATTATGCATTCTAAGCAATAATGTTTACTGCAACAGAATAGTCAGATTTGCACAACCATACTTAACCAGCTGTATCATAAGCATGAAAGATACAAGATCAGGAAAAGGTGTACAATTATCTGGTAAATTGAGTTAACTGGAAGGAGCCTGAGTAGATAAGATGACATGGCATTTGGGACACAAAGGTACAGACAGGCCACCACTCTCATGACATACTAATAATAACAGGAACTTGGCTAAAGCCTCATATTAAAGATGAAGAAATACTACTGCCCATTTACAACATACTAAGGGTAGATAGGCAAAACAAAAAATGCAGGTGGTGTAGCCACCTGATAAAAAAATCTGCAACTTGCCTTTTCCCTCTCCCCATCCCAACCTTCAATACTGCTCTACTGAACCTTAACCTCCCCAAAATTCTATCCATCATGGGAATTTATATCCCTCCTGGATACAACAGCAGCACTACAATTTCCATCATGAATCACCTCTAATATCCCACAAGAAAAGATAATGTTAGGAGATATCACTATTGACTGGCTTTTCAATTTCTGCAAGTCTTTTGGGTTTCTAATACCATGACAAGAATGAACCTCATTCTTAAGTCAAAGTATGACTAAAGTTCATGAAATTAGTATTGTTTCAATCATTGATGTTAGCCACAAGTGCTCTTCGCATCACCTGCAATGTGCCCAGTAATGACTCCTTTTGCAATTCATACAAAGTAACATGTATCAGTAAAATATCTAAGTGCGACTGTAAATTCTTTTTTGTAAGACCCATTGCTCCTACTACTACTGGAACTGTCTGGGTACCCTTCTTCCACATTGCCCTCATTTCTGCCTGCAAATCCTGGTATTTTATGACTTTTTGCCTCTCTGTACGTAAGACACTGTAGTCACTGGGTGTAGCAGTTTCAATGATCAATGCTACTTTTGTCTTCTTTTTGTAGATTACTACATCTGGTTTTCTCGCATTTATTTTTTGAACTGCTGGTAATGAGTAATCCCATGTGATATAAAAATCATTTTCTAAAATGCTTTGTGGTTCATGTTTCCAGTGTTTTCCATCTACTTCAATATCATAATATTTCCACAATCCTCAAAGCAACAGTCTTGCCACATTATTATGCCTTTCTGCATAAAGTCCTTCTGTCAACCAGCAGCAAGATGAGCAACTGTTTCTAATTCTGTTTTACAAAACTTACATTTGCCCATTTCTCCCACATGTTCAATGGACTTCATAAACCGTGTATACAGTCCACTATCTTGGGCTGTCAATATTAACCTTTTGTCTTTTGGTTTAAATTCACCTCTCCTTAACCATTCCTATATTCAATCCTGATCAACATGAGGTTGTTCCAAGAGTTTACTATACTTACAACTACATTTAGGCATTTTCCACATTTCTTGCCTTTTCTTCTGATCCTTCACCTTATATTCTTTATTTTGTTTTTGGACACATTCAGTTGCTGTCTGATTATCTACTTCTGGTTTGACATGCATTCCCGCTTGACACCGATTTGCTCTGACTAAACTAAACAGGGAAGTCATCTTAGACCTATTCTCATCAGGTTTTAAAACTTCCACTACATTTGGGTCTTGTGAGGTCAGCAGATATGTATGCAGTCCTACGATTGCAGATGTAATCAGTTTCGAGGGGGCCCATAACTCCGTCAGAACAGAGAATATATAGTCTTGGTATACACCGATTTGTATAAATCATTTGATAAGCATAAAGCATCCTTCAGGTTTTCCTGTCCAACTGATCCAATAACTTTTGGGGCCAGTCAATCACTCCAGAACTGCAAATTAGTTCAGGAGGAGCAAATTGGTTTATAGCTTGGACTTTGTTCCTAGATGTTAATGCTCTTTTCAGTATTAATTTTAGTCTTCTAAAATATTCCTAAGTTTATTCACATTTGTTCATGTTTTATTGCTCATCCTTCATCAATTCCCAAATATTTATACATTCTCTCTTACTCACGTTCCTTTAACTCATATTCATGTCCTAGACTGAGGTTTTCTTGTTGCTGCAGTTTTCATGCTTTATAGGTTGTTTTTACACATTTATCAATACCAAATGACATTCTTATATCATCTGAAAAAGTTGTGACGACTTGAAGTTGTGCTTTCAGTTCCTCATCTGATGAGCTATATAGTTTTAAATCATCCACAAAAAGAAAATGAGAAGTCTTTACACGTTGTTGTTTTCTGGAAACTTGTAGCTATGACCTAATCTGTTAAGCAGACAACTTAATGGGTTAAACGCAAGACAAAAGAGCAGCGGTGACAGAGTCAACCTGGAATATCCCCTTCTGAATCTTTACCCCTGGAATAATAATATGCCCTTTATCATGGCTTAACTGCAAAGTGGTCTGTCACTATTTCATTTTCACTGTAATGTAATCGATCAGTGTAGGGTGTATCTTATACATTTTCAAGCACTCTTATCCATGAATGTGGTAAACTGTCAAATGCTTTTTTGTAGTGTAGCCATACCAGACTTAGATTCTTCCCCTTTTTACAGTTCTCCATTATGACTTTATTTAACAAATGATCCTTTGTTCCCTATGACTTTTTGTTGGCTTGTTGTTCTATTGCCATAATTAAGCTTTCTTCTAAATGACTATAAACTCTGTTGGCATCAATTCCAGTGTATAGTTTCTACGTCATTGGAAGGCAAGTTACTGGTCTATAGTTTTTAGGACAGCTTGCAGGTTCGCTCTTAAGTAAGAGTATTGTTTTCCCAGTTGTTAACCAGGTTGGTGTCTGTTCGGGGTGCACATACAAATAGTTCTTACTCATAGCTGTATCTTCATGTAAAGATGTCAATACTTTTGCCCAAACGTTAGGTACTGCATCTCAGATTGGGTTTTTTCAGTTTGGAGCTTTTCTTAACTTTGTTTCACTTTCTCTGGCCATTACTACATCCCATTTCTTACCCTGTACATTTGATCTTCTTATTCTTTCTTTTACTTATTCTATCCAATCAGCACCTTTGTTAAGTTTCACGTGATCTTCATACATATTTCTACAAAATGTATCTATTTCTTCTTTTTTGGTGGTGTTTCAATTCCTTTTGCAAATACCATTAGTCTCTATGGCCTCACTTGAATAGTTACATCTCCCACTTGCTACATGAACACCAACAAAGGTTTAATATTTGATAGGATACTCATCTCCTCCCTAACCACATATTCTCCTCTGGCTTTCTCTCTAAAGGTCTACATGATGCATGTATCCATTTAAGAAGCTTTCTAGGGGCTTGCAAAAGTGTATAAATACTGAGCAAGTGCTAGCCTGACTGCCATTTTGTAGTTAGCAGCTGAGATGTAAGCATGTATGCCTGTAGTTGTTGTTGTTGTTGTTGTGTCTTTTGGCCTGTAGTCTGTCAGTTAATCAGTTTGTTTATATTTTGTACTGCTGCTATCCATCCTGATGTGTTTCTTTGTAATAAAACATATAAACAAACTACCCTGCCTGTTCATCTATAATGGTGAAACAAGACTAGCGACATGGTGTCAGAATGGATCCAATAATTCAGATTCCAGACCGAGAAGGCACTCTTAAAGGTGGAGAAATATAGAGGAATGGATCATCCCTACTGCACGTATAACTCACAAAAATAGTCATTTCAGGAATCAAAGCTTACTTAAATTTCTTATTCGCAAAATATAAAAACGAATTTCTAAGTAAACGAAATGTCCGAAACTGATATACATTGATAGAAAATATTCGAATAACTAGGAAAATGAAATAAAGTCCAAATCGCATAAAATGTATAAAATAAGGAAAACTACTGCATTTTTTCGCTATGAGCTATTTTTTGCAGTAATTAAAGCTATTCAAGACATCCGAAGTATACAAAGTATTCACAAGTATTACAGTACAGTTATTTTACAAAATACAAACATTTCAAAGAATATTTCGCAAAACAGAGTATTTCGAAGAGTTTATTGTGCATTTGAATGTTACTGCAAGCACTGGTGTGCATGTTCATACATAATTAAAAGGGCCACTTTTTCAGTGTGTTTGGGCATACTTTGTTGACAAGGAAGGATTTCGTAAACCAGGTCCACTTGTCTTTGATGATAATATTGCAGAGAATTGGAGACTGTTTGAGCAAGAGTACGACATTTTCATACAAGCTGCATTTTCTGATAAAGATTACTGTATAAAGGCATTTATGACCGTATAAAGGCATTTATTCTGCTTAACTTATCTGGTTCAGAAGGCATAGAAAGACAGAAGTGAATCTTAAGCTAAATCCTCAGAAGTGCAAATTTATGCTACGAGAAATCACTTGTGTTGGTCATTTGTTTACCAGTTCAGGCTTACAACCAGATAATTCAAAGCAAACAGCAGTTCTTGAGATGCCAGTTCCAGACAATGTTCAAGCCATACAACGTTTTCTTGGCATGGTTAACTACCTAAGCAAGTTCATTCCACACTTGAGCCAACTTTCAGCACTGCTAAGAGAGCAGACACAGAAAGATGTATCTTGGTCATGGTTAGAACAACACCAGAGAGCATTTAATGTCCGAAAACAGAGAATTGCCAGTATACCAACTCTCAGACACTATGATGTTCACAAAGCAGTTACTTTTTCTTGTGATGCTTCGAAATTTGGTCTTGGTGCAGTCATTCTTAGGTTCATAAGCTCATAGGTTGGCACTAGGCTATCGGCCCTAGGGCCTATACAAGCCTAGCCATAACAATTCCCTGGATATTTCTTCCCACAATATTTACTTCCCTGGACCCCTGTCTAGCAGGGCTACTGACGTAATCCTGGGGTAAATTTCCAATCTCCCATCCAATCGTCAAGGTTCCTTTTGAAGAGCACCAAGGAGGTGCTCTGCTTGACATGTACTGGCAGTCTATTCCAGAGTATGGGGAGTCTCTGGGTCAGGAACCTAGCCCTCCAGCATGTTTTGTTCATTGTGATGACAAGGTTTAGATCCCTGGAGCATGTGGCTCTGAGGGATTGGAATTTCTTTAACTGGAGCATGTCCAACAGCTCAGGGTTTGACATGGCCTTGTATGTTAAGCAGTGATCACCCCCCCCCCCCCGAGTAGACGATATGCCACAAACTATAGCTGGAGTTTTTTTTAGACGGTCAGTATAGGGCATCTGCTTTAGGCCTGTGATTCTTTTAGAGAGGTATTTCTGTGGCCTTTCCAGCTGTTGCAGATGTCTTGTGAGGTACATACCAAACGGGGCATTGTACACTATAATGGGTCTAATGAGGGATGAGTACAGTGGGACAATGACCTCCTTTTTTCTTGATGAAAAGCCCTTAGTGATGAGGTGTGCCACATAGAAGGATTTCCTGACTGTTGTGGCAATGTGGTTATTGAAGGTTGAGATCACTGTCCACCTGCGTCCCTAAGTCTCTCATCACACTTTCAGTGTTTAGTGTACTGCCACCTATGTGGTAATTCATGGGTACATGGTTTTTCCCAAAGGGGATAAGTATACATTTCTTGGCATTAAGCTTGAGCCCATGGTTCTGGCACCAAGCATCTGTTTCTGTAAGGCCCTTTTGTAGAATATCCACATCATTTGGGGATTCAATAATGGCTCCCAGTTTGCAGTCATCTGTGAACTTTGTTAGCCGGAGTCCCTTAGTGTTGGCCTGTACTTCTGAGTAGATGCCAAGCAAGAGCGGTCCCAGGACTGAACCCTGAGGTACTCCACTTGTCACTTGTCTGGAGATGGATTTGGAGTCGGCTACTTTTACAGTCTGGGTTCTGTCAGTAAGCCAGTTGGCAACCCATCGAGTGACGTAGGGATTTATGCCCAGCTTAGTAAGTTTATCTATGATTCCAGTGTGGGGGATGGTGTCGAAGGCCTTGGCGAGGTCCAGATAGGCTGTGTGGACCGCCTTACCCTCATCCACAGCTCTGGAGACTGATTCAAAGAAGTCAATCAGGTTCAGGAGACAAGATCGGCCCTTCACAAACCCAAACTGGGTGGGGTCCAGTGTTTGAAGGTAGCCAATGTCCTTGTTTAGAAGTTCCATGATAATGCGTTCCATGCCCTTGCAGATCAGGCTCGTCAGACTGATGGAATGGTAGTTCCCGGGATCCAAGGTGGACCCCCCCTTGTGGAATGGGATAACTGTAGCTGTGCGCAACTCAGTGGGCACAAAGCCTGAGGTGAGGCTATGATTAAACATGACACTTGGGTAAGGTGCCAGTTCATTTTGCAGTTCATGTAGTACACAGCCTGGGATGTCATCTGTTCCCATGGATGCTGTATTCTTAGCTTTGGAGAGTGCGGTTTCTACCTGTGTGGCCGTGATTACTGGAATTTGGCAATCTTTTGGTATTGAGATGGGCCCTTTAGCGGGTGAGAGGGGGGTGACGTTTGCACTAAATCGATATGCCAGGATATTGGCAATATCCTTGGGATCAGTTCTGTTGTAGCTCAGAGCATATCTGAGCATTGTCATTTAGATTCTTGACATAACTATAGAATGCCTTGTAGTCTTTGGAATTTTTGGCAATTTTATTTTTGTAACTAGCTTTGGAGGATTTTATGAGGGATCTCAGCTTCTTACTGAGGCTGGTAAGGGAGTTTTTTCTATCCTGAGATTTTCCTCTTTTTCTGCAACAGTTCCTTTCTTCTGTTGTATAGTTCGTTTATGGCAGGGGACCACCAGATTGGCTTCCCTTTTTTGGAGGAGAGCGTCTTGGTTCTATTTGGGATGGCACTATTCATGCACGAGTGGATGTGCTCGTACAGTGCCTTAGTGTAGGATTCAGCAGTCGAACATTCAGCTCCCATTTGCATGGGTGTCATGAAGTTTGTCACTTCTGACTTCAGTAGCATGAAGTTGGTTTTGGAGAAACTTTTTACAGAGGTTTCCTTACTGGGGGGGTGGGGTGGGATGTGGATGTCAAGGGTGATTTGCTTATGGTCAGACCTGACCAATGAGGGGGTGACCACTGATGTCTAGCATCTATCTCCCATGTTGGTAATAACCAGGTCTAGGCTACTGGAGCCCCTGGTGGGACAATGGATTAGTTGATCTAGGGCATTGGAATTTATGAATTCCAAGAACCGTTGAGAAAAGGTGTTGGTACCTGAGTAGTTTTCCCAGTTAATGGCAGGGAGGTTGAAATCACCCAGTATTAGGGTGTTTGGTTGTATCTTAATATGTTTAGAAAGGTGTAGTGGGAATCTTGGAGCATGGTGGGGGATCTGTAGCAAGCTACAATTTGGATTGCAGTCTTACCTAGTGTTAGTTGCACCTGGAGAATTTCAGATGCATTGTGTTGGTCAACTAGCCTGGAGGTGTGAATATCCTTGGTGAATATGGACACTCCTCCACCTTTAGTGTTTCAGTCTTGGTTTGGTGGCCGAAAAGTGTGGTAAGAGTTGTAGCCTGGTATTGCAGGGGGTGCTCTCTGGAGCCTTGAACCAGGTCTCAGTTACTGCACAGATATCGATGTTCTCCATTTTTAGGAGTGCCTCGAGAGAGTGCATTTTGAGGTTTAGACTTCTACCATTGAGTAGCATTACCTTCAGATTTTGCATGCTTGTATCTGTTATGGTGGTGGTTTTGTCCTTTGAACCTTGCCTAAAAAGGGCACTATAGGGGTGGCGAGAGCTTTAGCCAGTAACCTGAATCCCAGGGGTGACAGGTGCAGACCATCTCTGGCAAAGCATCGTGGTTTGTCGATCATGTCGTCCCAGGCAGACAGATACTGGATCCCCTTTGAATGACACCAGAAGCTTAGCCAATTGTTGAAGTCAATCATTTTGTCCTTATACTGTAGTATCATTCTGGGCGAAGGCAGGATGCTACTCAGGGCTAGGGTCATACCTGCCTGGGCCACATGATCCGAGAGCTCTTCCATGTCTCTTTTCATGTAGTCCAGGGAGGTATGTCTCAAGTCATTCACTCCAACACGGACAATGACAGAGTTGTACTTGTTGTGGAGTGACTTGAGTGCGTGCATTATGTGGCGGATCCTGGCACCCGACAGGCAGCTGACTGTAATTTTCTTCTTGTTCAGCCTGGTGAGTGGAACAGCAGTGTGCCTGACTATATCCCTTTTTCCTACCTTCACAGGAAAGAAACAGCTGATCATCAATTTGGAAGATTT